>NW_028256511.1:0-38742 GCF_048593485.1 Apis florea
ACGAGAAAATTTCGCAGAAACTGACATTTCAACACAGGTTTACAATCGTTTGTGCAGGACAACTACAGAATGATATGGAAACGTCAAGTATTATGCAAAAATTTACATTTTCCAGTAGGAATCTTCTTTTTTCTACAAATTTGAATCCAAACTGTAACATTCTTCGAACCAACCGATTTCATGCTAGAGCAGCGTATTCTGTTGCTTTTCGATTCGAAATGATGTGAAATGGAGTTTTCATGCCAGAACAACATAACTGGTGCTATTGGATATGAAATGGTTTGAAATCCTATTTTTAATGCCAAAACGTGAAAATTTCGCAGTAACTGACATTTGAACACAGGATTCAATCGTTTGTGCAGGAGAGCTACAGTATGATATGAAACGTCGATATATTATGCAAAACCTTACATTTTCCTGTTGCAAACTTCAAATTTCTACAAATTTGATTTCAAACTGCAACATTCTTCGAAACCAACGGATTTCATGCTAGAACAGCGTATTCTGTTGCTTTTCGATTCGAAATGATGTGAAATGGAGTTTTCATGCCAGAACAACAAAACTGGTGCTATTGGACATGAAATGATTTGAAATCCTATTTTTAATGCCAAAACGAGAAAATTTTGCAGAAACTGACATTTCAACACTGGATTCCAATCGTTTGTGCAGGGCAGCTACAGAATGATTGGAAACGTCAAGTATTATGCAAAAATTTACATTTTCAGTAGGAATCTTCTTTTTTCTACAAATTTGAATCCAAACTGTAACATTCTTCGAACCAACCGATTTCATGCTAGAACAGCGTATTCTGTTGCTTTTCGATTCGAAATGATGTGAAATGGAGTTTTCATGCCAGAACAACATAACTGGTGCTATTGGACTCGAAATGATTTGAAATCCTATTTTTAATGCCAAAACGCGAAAATTACGCAGAAACTGACATTTCAACACAGGATTCCAATCGTTTGTGCAGGACAGTTACAGAATGATAGGAAACGGCGAGTATTATGCAAAAATTTACATTTTCCAGTAGGAATCTTCTTATTTCTATAAATTTGAATCCAAACTGCAACATTCTTCGAACCAACCGATTTCATGCTTGAAAAGCGTATTCCGTTGCTTTTCGATTCGAAATGATGTGAAATCCTATTTTTAATGCCAAAACGAGAAAATTTCGCTGAAACTGAAATTTCAACACAGGATTCCAATCGTTTGTGCAGGATAGTTACAGAATGATAGGAAACGTCGAATATTATGCAAAAATTTACATTTTCCAGTAGGAATCTTCTTATTTCTACAAATTTGAATCCAAACTGCAACATTCTTCGAACCAACCGATTTCATGCTAGAACAGCGTATTCTGTTGCTTTTCGATTCGAAATGATGTGAAATGGAGTTTTCATGCCAGAACAACAAAACTGGTGCTATTGGATATGAAATGGTTTGAAATCCTATTTTTAATGCCAAAACGAGAAAATTTCGCAGAAACTGACATTTCAACACTGGATTCCAATCGTTTGTGCAGGGCAGCTACAGAATGATTGGAAACGTCAAGTATAATGCAAAAATTTACATTTTCCAGTAGGAATCTTCTTTTTTCTACAAATTTGGATCCAAACTGTAACATTCTTCGAACCAACCGATTTCATGCTAGAACAGCGTATTCAGTTGCTTTTCGACTCGAAAAATGATGTGAAATGGAGTTTTCATGCCAGAACAACGAATCTGGTGCTATTGGATTCGAAATGATTTGAAATCCTATTTATAATGACAAAACGTGAAAATTTCGCAGAAACTGAGATTTCAACACAGGTTTCAAATCGTTTATGCAGGTCAACTACAGTATGATATGAAACGTCGAATATTATGCAAAACCTTACATTTTCCTGTAGTAAACTTCAAATTTCTACTAATTTGATTTCAACCTGCAACATTCTCCGAAATCAACCGATTTCATGCTAGATCAGCGTATTCTGTTGCTTTTCGATTCGAAATGATGTGAAATGGAGTTTTCATGCCAGAACAACATAACTGGTGCTATTGGATATGAAATGGTTTGAAATCCTATTTTTAATGCCAAAACGTGAAAATTTCGCAGTAACTGACATTTGAACACAGGATTCCAATCGTTTGTGCAGGAGAGCTACAGTATGATAAGAAACGTCATATATTATGCAAGAATTTACATTTTCCAGTAGGAATCTTCTTATTTCTACAAATTTGATTTCAAACTGCAACATTCTTCGAAATCAACCGATTTCATGCTAGATCAGCGTATTCTGTTGCTTTTCGATTCGAAATGATGTGAAATGGAGTTTTCATGTCTGAACAACAAATCTGGTGCTATAAATTCGAAATGATTTGAAATCCTATTTTTAATGCCAAAACGAGAAAATTTTGCAGAAACTGACATTTCAACACTGGATTCCAATCGTTTGTGCAGGGCAGCTACATTATGATAGGAAACGTCGAAGTATTATGCAAAAATTTACATTTTCCAGTATGCAAACTTCTTTTTTCTACAAATTTGAATCCAAACTGTAACATTCTTCGAACCAACCGATTTCATGCTAGAACAGCGTATTCTGTTGCTTTTCGATTCGAAATGATGTGAAATGGAGTTTTCATGCCAGAACAACATAACTGGTGCTATTGGACTCGAAATGATTTGAAATCCTATTTTTAATGCCAAAACGCGAAAATTACGCAGAAACTGACATTTCAACACAGGATTCCAATCGTTTGTGCAGGACAGTTACAGAATGATAGGAAACGGCGAGTATTATGCAAAAATTTACATTTTCCAGTAGGAATCTTCTTATTTCTATAAATTTGAATCCAAACTGCAACATTCTTCGAACCAACCGATTTCATGCTTGAAAAGCGTATTCCGTTGCTTTTCGATTCGAAATGATGTGAAATCCTATTTTTAATGCCAAAACGAGAAAATTTCGCTGAAACTGAAATTTCAACACAGGATTCCAATCGTTTGTGCAGGATAGTTACAGAATGATAGGAAACGTCGAATATTATGCAAAAATTTACATTTTCCAGTAGGAATCTTCTTATTTCTACAAATTTGAATCCAAACTGCAACATTCTTCGAACCAACCGATTTCATGCTAGAACAGCGTATTCTGTTGCTTTTCGATTCGAAATGATGTGAAATGGAGTTTTCATGCCAGAACAACAAAACTGGTGCTATTGGATATCGAAATGATTTGAAATCCTATTTTTAATGTCAAAACGAGAAAATTTCGCAGAAACTGACATTTCAACACAGGTTTCAAATCGTTTGTGCAGGTCAACTACAGAATGATATGAAACGTCGAAGTATTATGCAAAACCTTACATTTTCCTGTAGTAAACTTCAAATTTCTACAAATTTGAATTCAAACTGCAATATTCTTCGAAACCAACCGATTTCATGCTAGAACAGCGTATTCTGTTGCTTTTCGATTCGAAATGATGTGAAATGGAGTTTTCATGCCAGAACAACATAACTGGTGCTATTGGATATGAAATGGTTTGAAATCCTATTTAATGCCAAAACGTGAAAATTTCGCAGAAACTTACTTTTCAACACAAGATTCCAATCGTTTGTGCAGGACAACTAAAGATATGAAACGTCGAATATTATGCAAAGCCTTACATTTTCCAGTAGCAAACTACAAATTTCTACAAATTTGATTTCAAACTGCAACATTCTTCGAGATCAACTGATTTCATGCTAAAACAGCGTATTGTGTTGTTTTTCGATTCGAAATAATGTAAAATGGAGTTTTCATGCCAGAACAGTGTAATCTGGTGCTATTCGATTCGAAATGATGTGAAATCCTATTTTTAATGCTAAAACGTGAAAATTTCGCAGAAACTGACATTTCAACACAGGATTCCAATCGTTTGAGCAGGACAACTACAGTATGATATGAAACATCGAATATTATGCTAAAATTAAAATTTTCCTTTAGCAAACTTCAAATTTCTACAAATTTGATTTCAAACTGCAACATTCTTCGAACCCAACCGATTTCATCCTAGAAAAGCGTATTCTGTTGCTTTTCGATTCGAAATCATTACAATTGAGTTTTCATGCCCGCATAACAAATCTGGTACTTTTCGATTTGAGATGATGTGAAATCCTATTTTTAATGCCCAAGCGTGAAAGTTTCGCAGAAACTGACATATCAACACAGGATTCAAATCGTTTGTGCTAGACAGCTACAGTATGATAGGAAACGTTGAATTTTATCCAAAAATTATTTAAATTTTTTCCAATAGCAAACTACATATTTCTAAATATTTTAATTCAAGTTGAAACATTCATCGAGACCTGGCGATTTCGTGCTAGAACAGCGCATTTTGGTGCTTTTCAATTCGAAATGATGTAGAATTGAGATTTAATTTCCCAAACAGCGTTTTCTGCTTTTATTCGATCGGAAATTATTAGAAATCTCATTTTTGTTACAATAATTAGAAGACTTTGTAAAAAACGAACACTTCTAAATGGGATTCGAAATGTACGTTAAGAAAAAGTACTTCCAATACGTTTGCGCTACTGAAACGTATAAAAATGTGTCGAAAGAGTAGAGTCTCCTCTCGAAAGGAGCTAGAAGAATCCTACGTACACTTACTGGAAGTTATGATAGAGCGGTTTAAATATTTGGAAGTAAAAACATTTCCACTTTTATGAAGATAGCGTCCACATTGTTAATGGGACTGAAACGATCGAACGATGGTTCGAAACAGAAGAGTCTCCCACTTGAAAAGAGTTAAAAAAATCCTATGTACGCCTACTAGAAGATCAGATATTGCGATATAAATACACCGTAATTTATAATAATAAAACACCAATTCACTATTATGAAGATAGCGTCCACACAACTTGAGGGAGAGAAACGGAGAAATGTAGGAGAATTTTCTGCTTAAAACGAGCTAAAAGAATCCTATGTACACTTACCAGATGCTGAGATACAGTGGTTTAAAAACTAGAAATATTTAAAAAATAAATATCCTTACACTATTTTAGAGATAGCGTCCACACCGTTAGTCAGACTGCAAAGGTTAAATGACCGATCGAAACAGGAGAGTTTCGAGTTTGAAGTGAGCCAAAAATATCCTATATACGCCAACTAGAAGATCAGATACAGTGGAATAAATACTCCGAAATTTTAAAAAATCAAAGATACAGTTACAGTATTATCAAGATAACGACCAAACCCTTTCTCTCCCAAAAACCCGATTTAAATTATTCGCAAGAGGAAGGTTTCGCGCTTGAATTGAGCCAAAAAAATTCTAAATACGTCTAGTAGAAGATAAGATACAGCGGTTTAAAACCCCGAAATTTTAAGAAATCGAAAATACCCTACCACTCCTATGAATATAGCGTCTAAACCGTTTCTCTCCGAAAAACAAGAATGAAACAATTCGAAAGAGGAGAGTTTCGCGCTTTAGGTGAGCCGAAAAAATCCTAAATACGCCTACTAGAAGATAAGAAACAGCGGTTTGAAATCTCCGAAATTTTAAAAAATCAAAAACACCCTTCCACTCTTTTGAATATAGCGTCTAAACCGTTTCTCTCCGAAAAACCAGAATGAAATGATTCGAAAGAGGAGAGTTTCGCGCTTGAAATGAGCCGAAAAAATTCTAAATACACCTACCAGAAGATAAGATACAGCGGTTTAAATACTCCGAAATTTTAAAGAATCAAAGATACCCTTCCACTATTTTGAATATAGAGTCTGAAACATTTCTCTCTGAAAAACCCGAATGAAACGATTCGAAACAGGAGAGT
Organism: Apis florea; assembly: GCF_048593485.1. Lineage (NCBI taxonomy): Eukaryota > Metazoa > Arthropoda > Insecta > Hymenoptera > Apidae > Apis > Apis florea. The sequence continues at coordinate 5,795 of NW_028256511.1, forward strand.
TTCGCGATTGAAATGAACCAAAAAAATCCTAAATACCCCTACTAGAAAATAAGATATAGCGGTTTAAATCTACAAAATTCTAAAAAATCAAAAATACCTTTCCACTATTTTGAATATAGCGTCTGAACCGTTTCTCTCTGAAAAACCCGAATGAAATGATTCGAAAGAGGAGAATTTCGCGCTTGAAATGAGCCAAAAAAATCCTAAATACGCCTACGAGAAGATATGATACAGCGGTTTGAATACTCCGAAATTTTAAAAAATCAAAAATGCTCTTCCACTATTTTGAAGATAGCGTCTGAATCGTTTCTCTCCGAAAACCCCGAATGAAACGATTCGAAGGAGAAGAGTTTCGCGCTTGAAATGAGACAAAAAAATCCTAAATACGTCTACGAGAAGATAAGATACAGCGGTTTGAAAAATCCGAAATATTAAAAAATCAAAAATACCTTCCCACTATTTTAATACAGCGATTGAACCGTTTTTCTACCAAAAACCCGAATGAAATGCGTCGAAAGAAGAGAGTTTCTGGCTTGAAATGAGTCAAACAAATCCTAAATACGACTACTAGAAGATAAGATAAGGCGGTTTAAAACACCGAAATTTTAACAAATCAAAAATACCCTTCCATTATTTTGAATATAGCGTCTGAACCGATTCTCTACGAAAGACCCGAATGAAACGATTCGAAAGAGAAGAGTTTCGCGCTTGAAAAGAGCCAAAAAAATCCTAAATACGTTTACGAGATGATAAGATACAGCGGTTTGAAAAATTCGAAATTTTAAAAATCAAAAATACCTTCCCACTATTTTGAATACAGCGACTGAACCGTTTCTCTACCACAAACCCGAATGAAATGCGACGAAAGAGGAGAGTTTCGAGCTTGAAATATGGCAAAAAAAATCCTTAATACGCCTACTAGAAGATAAGATACAGCCGTTTCAAAACTCCGAAATTTTAAAAATCAAAGACACCCATCCACTATTTTGTAGTTAGCGTCTAAAGTGTTTCTCTACGAAAAACTCGAATGAAAAGTGTCGAACGAGAAGAGTTTCGCTCTTGAAATGAGCCGAAAAAATCTTAAATACGACTACTAGAAGATAAGATACAGCGGTTTAAAAACTCCGAAATTATAAAAAATCAAAAATACCCTTCCACTATTTTGAAGATAGCGTCTAAACCGTTTCTCTCCGTAAAACCAGAATGAAATGGTTCGAAAGAAGAGAGTTTCGCGCTTGATATGAGGCGAAAAAATCCTAAATACACCTACTAGAAGCTAAGATACAGCGGTTTAAAAACTCCGGAATATTAAAAAATCAAAATTACCCTTCCACTCTTTTGAATATAGCATCTGAACCGTTTCTCTCTGAAAAACCCGAATGAAATGACTCGAAAGAGGAGTGTTTCGCGCTTGAAATGAACCAAAAAAATCCTAAATACGCCTACTAGAATATAATATACAGCGGTTTATATACAACGAAATTTTAAAAAATCAAAAATACCCTTCCATTATTTTGAATTTAGCGTCTGAACCGATTCTCTCCTAAAAACCCGATTAAAATGATTCGAACGAGGAGAGTTTCCCGCTTGAAATGAGCGGAAAAAATCCTAATTAAGCCTACTAGATAATTAAATACAGCCGTTTAAATACGCCGAAATTTGAAAAAATTAAAAATACCCTTCCACTATTTTGAATATATAGTCTGAACCGTTTCTCTCCGAAAAACCCAAATTAAATGATTGGAAAGAGGAGAGTTTCGCGGTTGAAATGAGCCGAAAAAATCCTAAATACGCCTACAAGAAGATAAGATACAGCTATTTAAATACTCAATAATTTTAAAAAATCAAAAATACCCTTCCACTGTTTTAAATATAGCGTTTTATCCGTTTCTCTACCAAAAACGCGAATGAAATGCGTCGAAAGAGGAGAGTTTCCCGCTTGAAATGAGCGGAAAAAATCCTAAATACGCCTACTAGAAGATAAGATACAGCGGTTTAAATCTCCGAAATTTTAAAAAATCAAAAATACTCTTCCACTATTTTGAATACAGCGTCTGAATCATTTTTCTCCGCAAAACCCGAATGAAATGATTCGAAAGAGGAGAGTTTCGCGCTTGAAATGAGCCAAAAAAATCCTAAATACCCCTACGAGAAGATAAGATACAGCGGTTTGAATACTCCGAAATATGAAAAAAATCAAAAATACCCTTCCACTATTTTGAATGTAGCGTCTATACCTTTTCACTCCGAAAAACCCGAATGAAATGATTCGAAAGAGGAGAGTCACGCGCTTGAAATGAGCCAAAAGAATCCTAAATACTCCTACTAGAAAATAAGATACAGCGGTTTAAATCTCCGAAATTTTAAAAAATCAAACATACCCTTCCACTATTTTGCATATATAGTCTGAACCGTTTCACTCCGAAAAACCCGAATGAAATGATTTGAAAGAGTAGAGTATCTCGCTTGAAATGAGTCAAAAAATCCTAATTATGCCTACTAGAAGATAAGATACAGCGGTTTAAATCTCCAAAATTTTAAAAAATCAAAAGTACCCTTCCACTACATTGAAGAAAGCTTCTAAACCGTCTCTCTCCTAAAGACCCAAATGAAATGATTCGAAGGCGGAAAGTTTCGCGCTTGAAATGAGAAGAAAAAATCCTAAATACGCACACTAGAAGATAGGATAGAACGGTTTAAATATTCCGAAATTTTAAAAAATCAAAAATACCCTTCCACTATTTTGATTATAGCGTCTGAACCGTTTCTCTCCGAAAAACCCGAATGAAACGAGTCGAAAGAGGAAAGTTTCTCGCTTAAAATGAGCCAAAAAACTCCTAAATACGCCTACTAGAAGATAAGATACAGCGGTTTAAAAACTACAAAATTTTGAAAAATCATAGATACCCTTCCACTATTTTGAATATAGCGTCTGAACCGTTTCTCTCCGAAAAACCCGAATGAAATGAGTCGAAAGAGGAGAGTTTCTCGCTTAAAATGAGCCAAAAAACTCCTAAATACGTCTACTAGAAGATAAGATACAGCGGTTTAAATACCTCGAAATTTTAAAAAATCAAAAATACCCTTCTACTATTTTGAATATTGCGTCTGAACCGTTTCTCTGCGAAAAACACGAATGAAATCAGTCGAAAGAGGATAGTTTCGCGCTTGTAAGGAGCCAAAAAAATCCTAAAGACGCCTAGTAGAAGATAAGATACAGCGGTTTAAATAAATGGAAATTTTAAAAAATCAAAAATACCCTTCCACTATTATGAATATAGCGTCTGAACAGTATCTCTCCGAAAAAACCAAATGAAATCAGTCGAAAGAGGAGAGTTTCGTGCTTGTAAGGAGCCAAAAAAATCCTAATGACGCCTGCTAGAAGATAAGATACTGCGGTTTAAAAACCTCGAAATTTTAAAAAATCAAAAATTCCCTTCCACTATTTTGAATATTGGGTCTGAACCGTTTCTCTCCGAAAAACCCGAATGAAATGAGTCGAAATAGGAGAGTTTCGCGCTTGAAATGAGCCAAAAAAATCCTAAATACGCGTACTAGAAGAAAAGATACAACGGTTTAAAAACTCCGAAATTTTAAAAAATCAAAAATACCCTTCCACTATTTTAGAGAGCGCGTTCAAACCGTTTGTCTCCGTAAAAACCGAATGAAATGGCTCGGTTGAGGAGAGTTTCACCCTTGAGGTGAGACAAAAAAATCCTAAATATGCCTACTAGAAGATAAGATACAGCGGTTTAAACACTCCGAAATTTTAAAAATCATAAATATCCATCCACTCTTTTGAATATGGCGTCTGAACCGTTTCTCTCCGAAAAACCCGAATGAAATGTGTCGAAGGAGGTGAGTTTCGCGCTTGAAATGAGACGAGAAAATCCTAAAAACGCCTTCTAGAAGATAAGATACAGCGGTTTAAACACTCCGAAATTTAAAAAAAGAAAATACCTTTCCACTCTTTTGAATATAGCGTCTGAACCGTTTTTCTCCGAAAAACCCGAATGGAATGACTCGAAAGAGGAGAGTTTTGCCCTTGAAATGAGCCAAAAAAAATCTAAATACGCCTACTAGAAGATAAGATAGAGCGGTTTAAATTCTCCGAAATATTAAAAATTCAAAAATACCCTCCCACTATTTTGAATACAGCGTCTGAACCGCTTCTCTACCAAAAACCCGAATGAAATGCGTCGAAAGAGGAGAGTTTCGGGCTTGAAATGAGCCAAACAAATCCTAAATACGACTACTAGAAGATAAGATATAGCGGTTTAAAATCTCCGAAATTTTAACAAATCAAAAATACCCTTCCACTATTTTGAATACAGCGTCTGAACCGTTTCTCTACCAAAAACCCAAATGAAATTACTCGAAAGAGGAGAGTTTCTCGCTTGAAATGAGCCAAAAAAATTCTAAATACGGCTACTAGAATTTAAGATACAGCGGTTTAAAATCTCCCAAATTTTAAAAAATCAAAAATATCCTTCTACTCTTTTGAGTGTAGCGTCTAAACAGTTCCTGCCGTAAAAACCGAATGAAATGATACGAATGAGGTGAGTTTCGTGCTTGAAATATGTCTAAGAAATCCTAAATAAGCCTACTAGAAAATAAAATACAGCTGTTTAAAAACTCCGAAATTTTAAAAATCATAAATACCCATCCACTCTTTTGAATATGGCGTCTGAACCGTTTCTCTCCGGACAACCCGAATGAAATGTGTCGAAGGAGGAGAGTTTCGCGCTTGAAAAGAGACGAGAAAATCCTAAATACGCCTACGAGAAGATAAGATACAGCGGTTTAAAGTCTCCGAAATTTAAAAAAAAAAAATACCCTTCCACTATTTTGAATATAGCGTCTGAACCGTTTTTCTCCGAAAAACCCGAATGGAATGACTCGAAAGAGGAGAGTTTTGCCCTTGAAATGAGCCAAAAAAAATCCTAAATAGGCCTACTAGAAAATAAGATACAGCGGTTTTTAAATACTCCGAAATTTGAAAAAATCAAAAATACCCTTCCACTATTTTGAATGTAACGTATAAACCGTTTCACTCCGAAAAACTCGAATGAAGTGATTCGAAAGAGGAGAGTTTCGCGCTTGAAATAAGCCAAAAAAATCCTAAATACGCCTACTAGAAAATAAGATACGGCGGTTTAAAGCTCCGAAATTTGAAAAAATCAAAAATACCCTTCCACTTTTTTGAATATATAGCCTGAACCGTTTCTCTCCGAAAAACCCGAATAAAATGATTCGAAAGAAGAGAGTTTCGCGCTTGAAATGAGCCGAAAAAGTCCTAAATACGTCTACTAGAAGATAAGATATAGCGGTTTAAAATCTACGAAATTTTAACAAATCAAAAATACCCTTCCACTATTTTCAATATAGCGTCTAAACCGTTACATTCCGAAAAACCCGAATGAAATGATTCGAAAGAGGAGTGTTTCTCGTTTAAAATGAGCAAAAAAAAATCCAAAATAAGCCTACTAGAAAATAAAATACAGCGGTTTAAATACTCCGAAATTTCAAAAAATCAAAAATGCTCTTCCACCGTTTTGAAGATAGCGTCTGAAACGTTTCTCTCCGGAAAACCCGAATGAAATGATTCGAAAGAGGAGAGTCTCGCGCTTGAAATGAGCCAAAAAAATACTAAATACGCATACTAGAAAATAAGATACAGCGGTATAAATCTCCGGAATTTTAAAAAATCAAAAATACCCTTACACTATTTTGAATAAGGAGTCTAAAACCGTTTCTCTACCTAACACTCGAATGAAACGATTCGAAACATGAGTGTTTCGCGCTTAAAATAAGCCAAAAAAATCCTAAATAAGCCTAATAGAAAATAAAATACAGCGGTTTAAATCTCCGAAATTAGAAAATATCAAAAATACCCTTCCACTATTTTGAATAAAGAGTCTAAAACCTTTCTCTCCGAAAAACCCGAATCAAACGAGTCGAAAAAGGAGACTTTCGCGCTTGAAATGAGCCAAAAAAATCCTAAATACGCCTACTAGAAAATGAGATACAGCGGTTTAAGTCTCCGAAATTTTAAAAAATCAAAAATACTCTTCCAATGTTTTGAATAAAGCGTCTAAAACCTTTCTCTCCGAAAAACCCGAATGAAACGACTTGAGAAAAGGAGAGTTTCGCGCTTGAAATGAGAAAAAAAATCCTAAATACGCCTACTAGAAAATAAGATACAGCGATTTAAAGCACAGAAATTTTAAAAAATCAAAAATACCCTTCCACTATTTTGAATACAGCGTCTGAACCGTTAATCTATCAAAAACCCGAATGAAAGGACTCGAAAGAGGAGAGTTTCTCGCTTGAAATGAGACGAAAAAATCCTAAATACGACTACTAGAAGATAAGATAAAGCGGTTTGAAAACACCGAAATTTTAAAAAATCGAGAATACCCTTCCACAAATTTGAAAATATCGTCTGAACCGTTTCTCTCCGAAAAACCCGAATGAAACGATTCGAAAGAGGAGAGTTTCGCGCTTGAAATGAGGAGAAAAAATCTCAAATATGCCTACTAGAAAATAAGATACAGCGGTTTAAAGACGCCGAAATTTTAAAAATTCAAAAATACCACCCTTTTGAAGATAGCGTCTAAACCGTTTCACTTCGAAAAACCCGAATGAAATAAATCGAAGGAGGAGAGTTTCGCGCTTGAAATGAGCCAAAAAAATCCTAAATACCCCTACTCGAAGATAAGATACAGCGGTTTAAACCTCCGAAATTTTAAAAAATCAAAAATACCCTTCCACTCTTTTAAATATAGAGTCTGAAATGTTTCTCTCCAAAAAACCCGAATGAAACGATTCGAAAGAGGAAAGTTTCGCGCATGAAATGAGCCTAAAAAATCATAAATACGCCTACTAAAAGATAAGATAGAGCGGTTTAAATCTCCGAAGTTTTAAAAAATCAAAGATACCCTTCAACTATTTTGAATATAGAGTCTGAAACGTTTCACTCCGAAAAACCCGAATGAATTGATTCGAAATTGGAGAGTTTAGTGCTTTAAATGAGCCGGAAATATCCTAAATACGCCTACTAGAAGATAAGATATAGCGGTTTGAAAACTCCGAAATTTAAAAAAATCAAAAATACCCTTCCAGTTCTTCGAATACAGCGTCTAAACCGTTTCACTGCGGAAAACCCGAATGAAATGATTCGAAAGAGGAGAGTCTCGCGCTTGAAATGAGCCAAAAAAATCCTATATACGCCTACAAGAAGATAAGATACATCAGTTTAAACACTACGAAATTTTAAAAAATGAAATATACCCTTCCAGTGTTTTGAATATTGCGTCTTAAGCGTTTCTCTACCAAAAACCCGTATGAATTGGGTCAAAAGAGGAGAGTTTCCCTCTTGAAGTGAGCGGAAAAAATCCTAAATACGCCTACTAGAAGATAAGATACAGCGGTTTAAATACTCCGAAATTTAAAAAAGTCAAAAATAACTATTCCACTCTTTTGAATATAGCGTCTAAACCGTTTCTCTCCGAAAAACCCGAATGAAACGCTTCGAAAGAGGAAAGCCTCGCGCTTGAAATGAGCCGAAAAAATCCTAAATACGCCTACTAAAAGATAAGATACAGCGGTTTAAAACTCCGAAATTTTAAAAAATCAAAGATACCCTTCCACTATTCTGAATATAGCGTCTGAAACGTTTCTCTACGAAAAACCCGAATGAAATGATTCGAAACAGGAGAGTTTCGCGCTTGAAATGAGCCGAAAAAGTCCTAAATACACCTACAAGAGGATGAGATACATCTGTTTAAACACTCCGAAATTTTAAAAAATCAAAAATACCTTTCCACTATTTTGAATATTGCGTCTTAAGCGTTTCTCTACCAAAAACCCGAATGAAATGGGTCGAAAGAGGAGAGTTTCGCGCTTGAAATGAGCGGAAAAAATCGTTAATACGCATACTATATGATAAGATACAGCGGTTAAAAAACTCCGAAATTTTAAAATATCAAAAATACCATTCCACTCTTTTGAATATAGCGTCTGAACCATGTCTCACCGAAAAACCCGAATGAAATGAATCGAAAGAGGAGAGTTTCGCGCTTGAAATGAGCCGAAAAAGTCCTAAATACGCCTACAAGAAGATAAGATACATCAGTTTAAACACTCCGAAATTTTAAAAAATTAAATATACCCTTCCAGTGTTTTGAATATTGCGTCTTAAGCGTTTCTCTACCAAAAACCCGTATGAGATGGGTCAAAAGAGGAGAGTTTCACGCTTGAAATGAGACGAAAAAATCCTAAATACGCCTACTAGAAGATAATATACTGCGGTTTAAAAACTCCGAAATTTTAAAAAATCAAAAAAACACTTCCATTCTTTTGAATATAGCGTCTGAACGATTTCTCTCCGAAAAACAGGAATGAAACGATTCGAAAGAGGAAAGTTTCGCGCTTGAAATGAGCCGAAAAAATCATAAATACGCCTACTAGAAGATAATATACTGCGGTTTAAAAACTCCGAAATTTTAAAAAATCAAAAATACCCTTCCACTCTTTTGATTATAGCATTTGAACCGTTTCTCTCCGTAAAACCCGAATGAAACGATTCGAATGAGGAGAGTTTCGCGCTTGAAATGAGGAGAAAAAATCTTAAATATGCCTACTAGAAAATAAGATACAGCGGTTTAAAGACGCCGAAATTTTAAAAATTCAAAAATACCACTCTTTTGAAGATAGCGTCTATACCGTTTCACTCGGAAAAACCCGAATGAAATGATTCGAAAGAGGATAGTTTCGCGCTTGAAATGAGCCAAAAAAATCCTAAATACGGCTACTAGAAGATAAGATACAGCGATTTGAAAACTCCGAAATATGAAAAAATCAAAAATACTCTTCCACTCTTTTGAATGTAGCGTCTAAACCGTTTCACTACGAAAAACCCGAATGAAATGATTCGAAAGAGGAGAGCTTCACGCTTGAAATGAGCCAAAAAAATCCTAAATACGACTACTAGAAGATAAGATACAGCGGTTTAAATACTCCGAAATTTGAAAAAATCAAAAATACCATTCCACTATTTTTGAATACAGCGTCTGAACCGTTACTCTACCAAAAACTCGAATGAACTGACTCGAAAGAGGAGTGTTTCTCGCTTGAAATGAGCCGAAAATATCCTAAATATGGCTACTAGAAGATAAGATACAGCGGCTTGAAAACTCCGAAATATGAAAAAATCAAAAATGCTCTTCCACTATTTGGAAGATAGCGTCTGAATCGTTTCTCTCCGAAAAACGCGAATGAAACGATTCGAAAAAGGAGAGTTTCGCGCTTGAAATGAGCCAAAAAAATTCTAAATACGACTACTAGAAGATAAGATACAGCGATTGAAAACTCGAAATTTTAAAAAATCAAAAATACTCTTCCACTATTTTGAATATAGCGTCTGAACCGCTTCTCTACGAAAAACTCGAATGAAATGATTCGAAAGAGGAGAGTTTCGCGCTTGAAATGAGCCAAAAAAATCCTAAATACGCCTACTAGAAGATAAAATACAGCCGTTTAAATACGTCGAAATTTGAAAAAAAATATACTCTTCCACTCTTTTGAATATAGCGTCTGAACCCTTTCTCTACGAAAAACCCGAATGAAATGATTCGAAAGAGGAGAGTTTACCGCTAGAAATGAGACAAAAAAATCCTAAATACGCCTACGAGAAGATAAGATACAGCGGTTTGAAAACTCCGAAATTTTAAAAAATCTAAAATACTCTTCCACTATTTTGAATATAGCGTCTGAACAGTTCTCTACGAAAAACTCGAATGAAATGATACGAAAGAGGAGAGTTTCGCGCTTGAAATGAGCCAAAAAAATCCTAAATACGCCTACTAGAAGATAAAATACAGCCGTATAAATACGCCGAAATTTGAAATAAAATATCCTCTTCCACTATTTTGAATATAGCGTCTGAACCCTTTCTCTACGAAAAACCCGAATGAAATGATTCGAAAGAGGAGAGTCTCGCGCTTGAAATGAGCCAAAAAAATCCTAAATACGCCTACTAGAAAATAAGATACAGCGGTTTAAATACTCCGAAATTTGAAAAAATCAAAAATACCATTCCACTATTTTTGAATACAGCGTCTGAACCGTTATTCTACCAAAAACTCGAATGAACTGACTCGAAAGAGGAGTGTTTCTCGCTTGAAATGAGCCGAAAATATCCTAAATATGGCTACTAGAAGATAAGATACAGCGGCTTGAAAACTCCGAAATATGAAAAAATCAAAAATGCTCTTCCACTATTTTGAAGATAGCGTCTGAATCGTTTCTCTCCGAAAAACGCGAATGAAATGGTTCGAAAGAGGAGAGTTTCGCGCTTGAAATGAGCCAAAAAAATTCTAAATACGACTTCTAGAAGATAAGATACAGCGATTGAAAACTCGAAATTTAAAAAATCAAAAATACTCTTCCACTATTTTGAATATAGCGTCTGAACCGCTTCTCTACGAAAAACTCGAATGAAATGATTCGAAAGAGGAGAGTTTCGCGCTTGAAATGAGCCAAAAAAATCCTAAATACGCCTACTAGAAGATAAAATACAGCCGTTTAAATACGTCGAAATTTGAAAAAAATATACTCTTCCACTCTTTTGAATATAGCGTCTGAACCCTTTCTCTACGAAAAACCCGAATGAAATGATTCGAAAGAGGAGAGTTTACCGCTAGAAATGAGACAAAAAAATCCTAAATACGCCTACGAGAAGATAAGATACAGCGGTTTGAAAACTCCGAAATTTTAAAAAATCTAAAATACTCTTCCACTATTTTGAATATAGCGTCTGAACCGTTTCTCTACGAAAAACTCGAATGAAATGATACGAAAGAGGAGAGTTTCGCGCTTGAAATGAGCCAAAAAAATCCTAAATACGCCTACTAGAAGATAAAATACAGCCGTATAAATACGCCGAAATTTGAAATAAAATATCCTCTTCCACTATTTTGAATATAGCGTCTGAACCCTTTCTCTACGAAAAACCCGAATGAAATGATTCGAAAGAGGAGAGTCTCGCGCTTGAAATGAGCCAAAAAAATCCTAAATACGCCTACTAGAAAATAAGATACAGCGGTTTAAATACTCCGAAATTTGAAAAAATCAAAAATACCATTCCACTATTTTTGAATACAGCGTCTGAACCGTTATTCTACCAAAAACTCGAATGAACTGACTCGAAAGAGGAGTGTTTCTCGCTTGAAATGAGCCGAAAATATCCTAAATATGGCTACTAGAAGATAAGATACAGCGGCTTGAAAACTCCGAAATATGAAAAAATCAAAAATGCTCTTCCACTATTTTGAAGATAGCGTCTGAATCGTTTCTCTCCGAAAAACGCGAATGAAATGGTTCGAAAGAGGAGAGTTTCGCGCTTGAAATGAGCCAAAAAAATTCTAAATACGACTTCTAGAAGATAAGATACAGCGATTGAAAACTCGAAATTTTAAAAAATCAAAAATACTCTTCCACTATTTTGAATATAGCGTCTGAACCGTTTCTCTACGAAAAACTCGAATGAAATGATTCGAAAGAGGAGAGTTTCGCGCTTGAAATGAGCCAAAAAAATCCTAAATACGTCTACTAGAAGATAAAATACAGCCGTTTAAATACGTCGAAATTTGAAAAAAAATATACTCTTCCACTCTTTTGAATATAGCGTCTGAACCCTTTCTCTACGAAAAACCCGAATGAAATGATTCGAAAGAGGAGAGTTTACCGCTAGAAATGAAACAAAAAAATCCTAAATAGGTCTACGAGAAGATAAGATAAAGCGGTTTGAAAACTCCGAAATATGAAATAATCAAAAATACCCTTCCACTCATTTCAATGTAGCGTCTAAACCGTTTCACTCCGAAAAACCCGAATAAAATGATTCGAAAGAGGAGAGTCTCGCGCTTGAAATGAGCCGAAAAAATCCTAAATAGGCCTACTAGAAAATAAGATACTGCGGTTTGAAAACTCCGAAATTTTAAAAAATCAAAAATACTCTTCCACTATTTTGAATATAGCGTCTGAACCGTTTCTCTACGAAAAACTCGAATGAAATGATTCGAAAGAGGAGAGTTTCGCGCTTGAAATGAGCCAAAAAAATCCTAAATACGCCTACTAGAAGATAAAATACAGCCGTTTAAATACGCCGAAATTTAAAAAAAAATATACTCTTCCACTATTTTGAATATGGCGTCTGAACCGTTTCTCTCCGAAAAACCCGAATGAAATGATTCCAAGAGTAGAGTTTCGCGCTTGAAATGAGAAGAAAAAATCCTAAATACGCCTTCTAGAAGATAAGATACAGCGGTTTAAAAACTCCGAAATTTTAAAAAATCAAATATACCCTTCCACTATTATGAATATAGCTTCTTATCCGTATCTCTACCAAAAACCCAAATGAAATGGTTCGAAAGAAGAGAGTTTCTCGCTTGAAATGAGCGGAGAAATTCGTAAATACGCCTACTAAATGATAAGATACAGCGGTTAAATAACTCTGAAATTTTAAAATATCAAAAATACCCTTCCACTCTTTTGAATATAGCGTCTGAACCATTTCTCTCCGAAAAACCCGAATGAAATGACTGGAAAGAGGAGAGTTTCGCACTTGAAATGAGCAGAAAAAGTCCTAAATACGCCTACTAGAAGATAAGATACAGTGGTTTAAAAACTCCGAAATTTTAAAAATCATAAATACCCATCCACTATTTTGAATATGGCGTCTGAACCGTTTCTCTCCGAAAAACCCGAATGAAATGATTCCAAGAGTAGAGTTTCGCGCTTGAAATGAGAAGAAAAAATCCTAAATACGCCTTCTAGAAGATAAGATACAGCGGTTTAATACACCGAAATTTTAAAAAATTAAAAAAATCGTTCCACTATTTTGAATATAGCGTCTGAACTGTCTCTCTCCGTAAAAGCCGAATGAAATGATTCGCAAGAGGAGAGTTTCATGCTTGAAATGAGCAAAAAGAATTCTAAATATGCCTACCAGAACATAAGATACAGCGGTTTAAATACTCCGAAATTTTAAAAAATCAAAAATACCCTTCCACTCTTTTGAATATAGCGTCTGATCCGTTTCTCTACGAAAAACTCGAATGAAATGATTCGAAAGAGGAGAGTTTCGCGCTTGAAATGAGCCAAAAAAATCCTAAATACGCCTACTAGAAGATAAAATACAGCCGTTTAAATACGTCGAAATTTGAAAAAAATATACTCTTCCACTCTTTTGAATATAGCGTCTGAACCCTTTCTCTACGAAAAACCCGAATGAAATGATTCGAAAGAGGAGAGTTTACCGCTAGAAATGAGACAAAAAAATCCTAAATACGCCTACGAGAAGATAAGATACAGCGGTTTGAAAACTCCGAAATTTTAAAAAATCTAAAATACTCTTCCACTATTTTGAATATAGCGTCTGAACCGTTTCTCTACGAAAAACTCGAATGAAATGATACGAAAGAGGAGAGTTTCGCGCTTGAAATGAGCCAAAAAAATCCTAAATACGCCTACTAGAAGATAAAATACAGCCGTATAAATACGCCGAAATTTGAAATAAAATATCCTCTTCCACTATTTTGAATATAGCGTCTGAACCCTTTCTCTACGAAAAACCCGAATGAAATGATTCGAAAGAGGAGAGTCTCGCGCTTGAAATGAGCCAAAAAAATCCTAAATACGCCTACTAGAAAATAAGATACAGCGGTTTAAATACTCCGAAATTTGAAAAAATCAAAAATACCATTCCACTATTTTTGAATACAGCGTCTGAACCGTTATTCTACCAAAAACTCGAATGAACTGACTCGAAAGAGGAGTGTTTCTCGCTTGAAATGAGCCGAAAATATCCTAAATATGGCTACTAGAAGATAAGATACAGCGGCTTGAAAACTCCGAAATATGAAAAAATCAAAAATGCTCTTCCACTATTTTGAAGATAGCGTCTGAATCGTTTCTCTCCGAAAAACGCGAATGAAATGGTTCGAAAGAGGAGAGTTTCGCGCTTGAAATGAGCCAAAAAAATTCTAAATACGACTTCTAGAAGATAAGATACAGCGATTGAAAACTCGAAATTTTAAAAAATCAAAAATACTCTTCCACTATTTTGAATATAGCGTCTGAACCGTTTCTCTACGAAAAACTCGAATGAAATGATTCGAAAGAGGAGAGTTTCGCGCTTGAAATGAGCCAAAAAAATCCTAAATACGTCTACTAGAAGATAAAATACAGCCGTTTAAATACGTCGAAATTTGAAAAAAAATATACTCTTCCACTCTTTTGAATATAGCGTCTGAACCCTTTCTCTACGAAAAACCCGAATGAAATGATTCGAAAGAGGAGAGTTTACCGCTAGAAATGAGACAAAAAAATCCTAAATACGCCTACGAGAAGATAAGATACAGCGGTTTGAAAACTCCGAAATTTTAAAAAATCTAAAATACTCTTCCACTATTTTGAATATAGCGTCTGAACCGTTTCTCTACGAAAAACTCGAATGAAATGATACGAAAGAGGAGAGTTTCGCGCTTGAAATGAGCCAAAAAAATCCTAAATACGCCTACTAGAAGATAAAATACAGCCGTATAAATACGCCGAAATTTGAAATAAAATATCCTCTTCCACTATTTTGAATATAGCGTCTGAACCCTTTCTCTACGAAAAACTCGAATGAAATGATTCGAAAGAGCAGAGTTTCGCGCTTGAAATGAGCCAAAAAAATCCTAAATACGCCTACTAGAAGATAAAATACAGCCGTTTAAATACGTCGAAATTTGAAAAAAATATACCCTTCCACTATCTTGAATATTTAGTCTGAACCGTTTCACTCCGAAAAACCCGAATGAAATGATTCGAAAGACGAGAGTTTACCGCTAGAAATGAAACAAAAAAATCCTAAATAGGTCTACGAGAAGATAAGATAAAGCGGTTTGAAAACTCCGAAATATGAAATAATCAAAAATACCCTTCCACTCATTTCAATGTAGCGTCTAAACCGTTTCACTCCGAAAAACCCGAATAAAATGATTCGAAAGAGGAGAGTCTCGCGCTTGAAATGAGCCGAAAAAATCCTAAATAGGCCTACTAGAAAATAAGATACTGCGGTTTGAAAACTCCGAAATTTTAAAAAATCAAAAATACTCTTCCACTATTTTGAATATAGCGTCTGAACCGTTTCTCTACGAAAAACTCGAATGAAATGATTCGAAAGAGGAGAGTTTCGCGCTTGAAATGAGCCAAAAAAATCCTAAATACGCCTACTAGAAGATAAAATACAGCCGTTTAAATACGCCGAAATTTAAAAAAAAATATACTCTTCCACTATTTTGAATATGGCGTCTGAACCGTTTCTCTCCGAAAAACCCGAATGAAATGATTCCAAGAGTAGAGTTTCGCGCTTGAAATGAGAAGAAAAAATCCTAAATACGCCTTCTAGAAGATAAGATACAGCGGTTTAAAAACTCCGAAATTTTAAAAAATCAAATATACCCTTCCACTATTATGAATATAGCGTCTTATCCGTATCTCTACCAAAAACCCAAATGAAATGATTCGAAAGAAGAGAGTTTCTCGCTTGAAATGAGCCGAAAAAATCCTAAATACGCCTACTAAAAGATAAGATACAGCGGTTAAATAACTCTGAAATTTTAAAAAATCAAAAATACCCTTCCACTCTTTTGAATATAGCGTCTGAACCATTTCTCTCCGAAAAACCCGAATGAAATGACTCGAAAGAGGAGAGTTTCGCACTTGAAATGAGCAAAAAAAGTCCTAAATACGCCTACTAGAAGATAAGATACAGAGGTTTAAAAACTCCGAAATTTTAAAAATCAAAAATACCCATCCACTATTTTGAATATAGCGTCTGAACCGTTTCTCTCCGAAAAACCCGAATGAAATGATTCAAAGAGTAGAGTTTCGCGCTTGAAATGAGACGAAAAAATCCTAAATACGCCTTCTAGAAGATAAGATACAGCGGTTTAATACACCGAAATTTTAAAAAATTAAAAAAATCGTTCCACTATTTTGAATATAGCGTCTGATCCGTTTCTCTACGAAAAACTCGAATGAAATGATTCGAAAGAGGAGAGTTTCACCGCTTGAAATGAGACAAAAAAATCCTAAATACGCCTACTAGAAGATAAGATACAGCGGTTTAAAAACTCCGAAATTTTAAAAAATCGAAAATACCCTTCCACTCATTTTGAATGTAACGTCTAAACCGTTTCTCTCCGAAAAACCCGAATAAAATGACTCGAAAGAGGAGAGTCTCGCGCTTGAAATGAGCCGAAAAAATCCTAAATACGCCTACAAGAAGATAAGATACATGCGGTTTGAAAACTCAGAAATTTTAAAAAATCAGAAATACCCTTCCACTATTTTGAATATAGCGTCTAAACCGTTTCACTCCGAAAAACCCGAATGAAATGATTCGAATGAGGAGAGTTTCGCGCTTGAAATGAGCCAAAAAAATCCTAAATACGCCTACTAGAAGATAAAACACAGCTGTTTGAAATACTCCGAAATTTTAAAAAATCAAAAATACTCTTCAACTCTTTTGAATATAGCGTCTGAACCGTATCTCTCCGAAAAACCCGAATGAAATGATTCGAAAGAGGAGAGTTTCGCGCTTGAAATGAGCCAAAAAAATCCTAAATACGCCTACTAGAAGATAAGATACAGCGGTTTGAAAACTCCGAAATATTAAAAAATCAAAAATACCCTTCCACTCTTTTGAATAAAGCGTCTAAACCGTTTCACTCCGAAAAACCCGAATGAAATGATTCGAAAGAGGAGAGTTTCGCGCTTGTAATGAGCCAAAAAAATCCTAAATACGCCTACGAGAAGATAAGATACAGCGGTTTGAAAACTCCGAAATATTAAAAAATCAAAAATACTCCTTCCATTCTTATGAATGATAGCGTCTGAAACCGTTTCTCCCCGAAAAACCCGATATGAAATGATTCGAAAGAGGAGAGTTTCGCGCTTGAAATGAGCCAAAAAAATCCTAAATACGCCTACGAGATGATAAGATGCAGTGGTTTGAAAACTCCGAAATATGAAAAAATCAAAAATACCCTTCCACTCTTTTGAATGCAGCGTCTAAACCGTTTCACTAGGAAAAACCCGAATGAAATGATTCGAAAGAGGAGAGTTTCTCGCTTGAAATGAGCCAAAAAAATCCTAAAAATCCTTACTAGCAGATAAGATACAGCGGTTTGAATACTCCGAAATTTTAAAAAATCAAAACTACCCTTCCACTATTTTCAATATATAGTCTGAACCGTTTCTCTCCGAAAACCCGAATGAAATGGTTCGAAAGAGGAGAGACTCGCGCTTGAAATGAGCCAAAAAAATCCTAAATACGCCTACTAGAAAATAAGATATAGCGGTTTATATTTCCGAAATTTTAAATAATCAAAAATACCCTTCCACTCTTTGCATATATAGTCTGAACCGTTTCACTCCGAAAAACCCGAATGAAATGATTCGAAAGAGGAGAGTTTTAAGCATGAAATGAGCCAAAGAAATCCTAAAAACCCTTACTAGAAGATAAGATACAGCGGTTTAAATACTCCGAAATTTGAAAAAATCAACAATACCCTTCCACTCTTTTGAATATAGCGTCTAAACCGTTTCACTCCGTAAAACCCGAATGAAATGATTCGAAAGAGGAGAGTTTTTCTCTTGAAATGATCCGAAAAATTCCTAAATACGCCTACGAGAAGATAAGACACAGCAGTTTGAAAACTCCGAAATTTTAAAAAATAAAAAATACCCTTCCACTATTTTCAATATATAGTCTGAACCGTTTCTCTCCGAAAAACCCGAATGAAATGGTTCGAAAGAGGAGAGATTCGCGCTTGAAATGAGCCAATAAAATCCTAAATACGCCTACTAGAAGATAGGATATAGCGGTTTAAATCTCCGAAATTTTAAAAAATCAAAAATACCTTTCCACTATTTTGATTACAGCGTCTGAACCGTTTCTCTACCAAAAACCCGAATGAAATGCGTCGAAAGAGAAGAGTTTCGCGCTTGAAATGAGCCAAAAAAATCCTAAATACGACTACTAAAAGATAAGATACAGCGGTTTAAAAACTCCGAAATTTTAAAAAATCAAAAATGCTCTTCTACTATTTTGAAGATAGCGTATGTACCGTTCTCACCGAAAAATCCGAATGAAACGATTTGAATGAGGAGAGTTTCGCGCTTGAAATGAGCCAAAAAAATCCTAAATACGCCTAGGAGAAGATAATATATAGCGGGTTGATAACTCCGAAATATGAAAAAATCAAAAATACCCTTCCACTCTTTTGAATATAGTGTCTGAACCATTTCTCTCCGAAAAACACGTATGAAATGACTCGAAAAAGGAGAGTTTCGCGCATAAAATGAGCCGAAAAAGTCCTAAATACGCCTACAAGAAGATGAGATACATCGGCTTAAACACTCCGAAATTTTAAGAAATCAAAAATACCCTTCCACTCTTTTGAATGTAGCGTCTAAACCGTTTCACTACGAAAAACCCGAATGAAATGAGTCGAAAGAGGACAGCTTCACGCTTGAAATGAGCCAAAAAAATTGCTAAAAATCCCTACTAGAAGATAAAATACAGCGGTTACAATACCCCGAAATTAGAAAAAATCAACAATACCCTTCCACTATTTTGAATATAGCGTCTGAACCGCTTCTCTAAGAAAAACTCGAATGAAATGATTCGAAAGAGGAGAGTTTTTCGCTTGAAATGATTCGAAAAAATCCTAAATACGCCTACGAGAAGATAAGACAAGCGGTTTGAAAACTCCGAAATTTTAAAAAATCAATAATACCCTTCCACTATTTTCAATATATAGTCTGAACCGTTTCTCTCCGAAAAACCCGAATGAAATGGTTCGAAAGAGGAGAGATTCGCGCTTGAAATGAGCCAATAAAATCCTAAATACGCTTACTAGAAGATAGGATATAGCGGTTTAAATCTCCGAAATTTTAAAAATCAAAAATACCTTTCCACTATTTTGAATACAGCGTCTGAACCGTTTCTCTACCAAAAACCCGAATGAAATGCGTCGAAAGAGAAGAGTTTCGCGCTTGAAATGAGCCAAAAAAATCCTAAATACGACTACTAAAAGATAAGATACAGCGGTTTAAAAACTCCGAAATTTTAAAAAATCAAAAATGCTCTTCTACTATTTTGAAAATAGCGTATGTACCGTTCTCACCGAAAAATCCGAATGAAACGATTCGAATGAGGAAAGTTTCGCGCTTGAAATGAGCCAAAAAAATCCTAAATACGCCTAGGAGAAGATAAGATATAGCGGGTTGAAAACTCCGAAATATGAAAAAATCAAAAATACCCTTCCACTCTTTTGAATATAGTGTCTGAACCATTTCTCTCCGAAAAACACGTATGAAATGACTCGAAAAAGGAGAGTTTCGCGCATAAAATGAGCCGAAAAAGTCCTAAATACGCCTACAAGAAGATGAGATACATCGGCTTAAACACTCCGAAATTTTAAGAAATCAAAAATACCTTTCCACTATTTTGAATATATGGTCTTAAACGTTTCTCTACCAAAAACCCGAATGAAATGGGTCGAATGAGGAGAGTTTCGCGCTTGAAATGAGCCGAAAACATCCGAAATACGCCTACTAGGAGATAAGATATAGCGGTTTAAATACACCGAAATTTTAAAAAATCAAAAATACCCTTCCATTATTTTGAATATTGCGTCTTAAGCGTTTCTCTCCAAATAACCCGAATAAAATGGGTCGAAAGAGGAGAGTTTCGCGCATAAAATGAGCCGAAAATGTCCTAAATACGCCTACTAGATGATAAGATACAGCGGTTAAAAAACTCCGAAATTTTAAAATATCAAAAATACCCTTCCACTCTTTTGAATATAGCGTCTGAACCATGTCTCACCGAAAAACCCGAATGAAATGACTCGAAAGAGGAGAGCTTCGCGCATAAAATGAGCGGAAAAAATCCTAAATACGCCTACTAGAAAATAAGATACAGCGGTTTAAATACTCCGAAATTATAAAAAATCAAAAATACCCTTTCACTATTTTGTAGATAACGTCTAAACCGTTTCTCTCCGAAAAACCTGAATGAAATGATACGAAAGAGGAGAGTTTCGCGCTTAAAATGAACGAAAAAAATCCTAAATACGCCTACTAGAAGATAAAATACAGCCGTTTAAATGCGCCGAAATTTGAAAAAATCAAAAATACCCTTCCACTTTCTTGAATATTTAGTCTGAACCGTTTCTCTCCGAAAAATCCGAATGAAATGATTCGAAAGAGGAGAGTTTCGCGCTTGAAATGAGCTAAAAAAATCCTAAATACGCCTACGAGAAGATAGGATACAGCGGTTTAAAGCTCCGAAATTTTAAAAAATCAGAAATACCCTTCCACTATTTTGAATATATAGTCTGAAACGTTTCTCTCCGAAAAACCCGAATGAAATGATTCGAAAGAGAAGAGTTTCGCGCTTTAAATAAGCCAAAGAAAATCCTAAATAAGCACACTAGAAGATAAAATACAGCGGTTTAAATACTCCGAAATTTAAAAAAATCAATAATACCATTCCACTATTTTGAATACAGCGTCTGAACCGTTATTCTACCAAAAACCCGAATGAAATGACTCGAAAGAGGAGAGGTTCGCGGTTGAAATGAGCCAAAAAAATCCTAAATACGCCTACTAGAAGATATGACACAGCGGTTTAAAAACTCCGAAAATTTAAGAAATCTAAAATACCCTTCCACTTTTTTGAATATAGCGTCTTAACCGTTTCTCTACCAAACACCCGAATGAAATGGGTCGACAGAAGAGAGTTTCGCGCTTGAAATGAGCCGAAAAAATCCTAAATTTGCCTACTAGAAGATAAGATAGAGCAGTTTAAAAACTCCGAAATTTAAAAAAAAAAAATACCCTTCCACTATTTTCAATATAGCGTCTGAACCGTTTCTCTCCGAAAAACCCGAATGAAATGATTCGAAAGAGGAGAGTTTCGCGCCTGAAATGAGCCAAAAAAATCCTAAATACGCCTACGACAAGATAAGATACAGCGGTTTGAAAACTCCGAAATTTTAAAAAATCAAATATGCTCTTCCACTTTTTTGAAGATAGCGTCTTAATCATTTTTCTCCGCAAAACCCGAATGAAATGATTCGAAATAGGAGAGTTTCGCGCTTTAAATAAGCCAAAAAAATCCTAAACACACCAACTAGAAGATAAGATACAGCGGTTTAAAGCTCCGAAATTTTAAAAAATCAAAAATACTCTTCCACTATTTTGAATATAGCGTATGTACCGTTCTCACCGAAAAATCCGAATGAAACGATTCGAATGAGGAAAGTTTCGCGCTTGAAATGAGCCAAAAAAATCCTAAATACGCCTAGGAGAAGATAAGATATAGCGGGTTGAAAACTCCGAAATATGAAAAAATCAAAAATACCCTTCCACTCTTTTGAATATAGAGTCTGAACCATTTCTCTCCGAAAAACACGTATGAAATGACTCGAAAAAGGAGAGTTTCGCGCATAAAATGAGCCGAAAAAGTCCTAAATACGCCTACAAGAAGATGAGATACATCGGCTTAAACACTCCGAAATTTTAAGAAATCAAAAATACCTTTCCACTATTTTGAATATATGGTCTTAAACGTTTCTCTACCAAAAACCCGAATGAAATGGGTCGAATGAGGAGAGTTTCGCGCTTGAAATGAGCCGAAAACATCCGAAATACGCCTACTAAGAGATAAGATATAGCGGTTTAAATACACCGAAATTTTAAAAAATCAAAAATACCCTTCCATTATTTTGAATATTGCGTCTTAAGCGTTTCTCTCCAAATAACCCGAATAAAATGGGTCGAAAGAGGAGAGTTTCGCCCATAAAATGAGCCGAAAATGTCCTAAATACGCCTACTAGATGATAAGATACAGCGGTTAAAAAACTCCGAAATTTTAAAATATCAAAAATACCCTTCCACTCTTTTGAATATAGCGTCTGAACCATGTCTCACCGAAAAACCCGAATGAAATGACTCGAAAGAGGAGAGCTTCGCGCATAAAATGAGCGGAAAAAATCCTAAATACGCCTACTAGAAAATAAGATACAGCGGTTTAAATACTCCGAAATTATAAAAAATCAAAAATACCCTTTCACTATTTTGTAGATAACGTCTAAACCGTTTCTCTCCGAAAAACCTGAATGAAATGATTCGAAAGAGGAGAGTTTCGCGCTTAAAATGAACGAAAAAAATCCTAAATACGCCTACTAGAAGATAAAATACAGCCGTTTAAATGCGCCGAAATTTGAAAAAATCAAAAATACCCTTCCACTTTCTTGAATATTTAGTCTGAACCGTTTCTCTCCGAAAAATCCGAATGAAATGATTCGAAAGAGGAGAGTTTCGCGCTTGAAATGAGCTAAAAAAATCCTAAATACGCCTACGAGAAGATAGGATACAGCGGTTTAAAGCTCCGAAATTTTAAAAAATCAGAAATACCCTTCCACTATTTTGAATATATAGTCTGAAACGTTTCTCTCCGAAAAACCCGAATGAAATGATTCGAAAGAGAAGAGTTTCGCGCTTTAAATAAGCCAAAGAAAATCCTAAATAAGCACACTAGAAGATAAAATACAGCGGTTTAAATACTCCGAAATTTAAAAAAATCAATAATACCATTCCACTATTTTGAATACAGCGTCTGAACCGTTATTCTACCAAAAACCCGAATGAAATGACTCGAAAGAGGAGAGGTTCGCGGTTGAAATGAGCCAAAAAAATCCTAAATACGCCTACTAGAAGATATGACACAGCGGTTTAAAAACTCCGAAAATTTAAGAAATCTAAAATACCCTTCCACTTTTTTGAATATAGCGTCTTAACCGTTTCTCTACCAAACACCCGAATGAAATGGGTCGACAGAAGAGAGTTTCGCGCTTGAAATGAGCCGAAAAAATCCTAAATTTGCCTACTAGAAGATAAGATAGAGCAGTTTAAAAACTCCGAAATTTAAAAAAAAAAAATACCCTTCCACTATTTTCAATATAGCGTCTGAACCGTTTCTCTCCGAAAAACCCGAATGAAATGATTCGAAAGAGGAGAGTTTCGCGCCTGAAATGAGCCAAAAAAATCCTAAATACGCCTACGACAAGATAAGATACAGCGGTTTGAAAACTCCGAAATTTTAAAAAATCAAATATGCTCTTCCACTTTTTTGAAGATAGCGTCTTAATCATTTTTCTCCGCAAAACCCGAATGAAATGATTCGAAATAGGAGAGTTTCGCGCTTTAAATAAGCCAAAAAAATCCTAAACACACCAACTAGAAGATAAGATACAGCGGTTTAAAGCTCCGAAATTTTAAAAAATCAAAAATACTCTTCCACTATTTTGAATATAGCGTCTGAACCGTTTAACTACGAAAAACCCGAATGAAATGATTCGAAAGAGGACAGCTTCACGCTTGAAATGAGCCAAAAAAATTCCTAAATAACCCTACTAGAAGATAAAATACAGCGGTTTAAATACTCCGAAATTTGAAAAAATCAATAATACCTTTCCACTATTTTGAATACAGCGTCTAAACCGTTATTCTACCAAAAACCCGAATGAAATGACTCGAAAGAGGAGTGTTTCTCGCTTGAAATGAGCCGAAAAAATCCTATATACGGCTACTAGAAGATAAGATTCAGCGGTTTGATTACTCCGAAATATGAAAAAAACAAAAATGCTCTTCCACTATTTTGAAGATAGCGTCTGAGTCGTTTCACTCCGAAAAACCCGAATGAAATGATTCGAAAGAGGAGAGTTTCGCGCTTGAAATGAGCCGAAAAAATCCTAAATACGTCTACGAGAAAGTAAGATACTGCGGTTTGAATACTCCGAAATTTGAAAAAATCAAAAATACTTTTAACTATTTTGAATATAGCGTCTGAACCGTTTCTCTACGAAAAACTCGAATGAAATGATTCGAAAGAGGAGAGTTTCGCGCTTGAAATAAGCCAAAAAAATCCTAAATACGCCTACTAGAAGATAAAATACAGCCGTTTAAATACGTCGAAATTTGAAAAAAAATATACTCTTCCACTAATTTGAATATAGCGTCTGAACCCTTTCTCTACAAAAAACCCGAATGAAATGATTCGAAAGAGGGGAGTCTCGCGCTTGAAATGAGCGAAAAAAATCCTTAATACGCCTACTAGAAAATAAGATACAGCGGTTTAAATCTCCGAAATTTTAGAAAATCAAAAATATTTTGAATATAGCTTTTCACTATTTTGAATATAGCGTCTGAACCGTTTCTCTCCTAAAAACTCGAATGAAATCAGTCGAAAGAGGAAAGTTTCGCCCTTGAAATGAGCCGAAAGAATCCTAAATAGGCCTACTAGAAAATTAGATACTGCGGTTTGAATACTCCGAAATTTGAAAAAAACAAAGATACCATTCCACTATTTTGAATGTAGCGTCTAAACCGTTTCACTCCGAAAAACCCGAATGAAAGGATTCGAAAGAGGAGTGTTTCGCGCTTGAAATGAGCCAATAAAAATCCTAACTACGCCTACTAGAAAATAAGATACAGCGGTTTAAATCTCCGAAATTTTAAAAAATCAAAAATACCTTTCCACTACCTTGAATATTTAGTCTGAACCGTTTCACTCCTAAAAACCCGAATGAAATAATTCGAAAGAGGAGAGTTTCTCGCTTGAAATGAGCCAAAAAACCCTAAATACGACTACTAGAAGATAAGATACAGCGGTTTGAAAACCCCGAAATTTTAAAAAATCAAAAATTCTCTTCTACTATTTTGATTATAGCGTCTGAAACCTTTCTCTACGAAAAACTCGAATGAAATGATTCGAAAGAGGAGAGATTCACGCTTGAAATGAACCAAAAAAAACCTAAATACGCCTACTAGAAGATAAAATACAGACGTTTAAATACGCCGAAATTTGAAAAAAAATATACTCCTCCACTATTTTGAATATAGCATCGGTACCCATTCTCTAAGAAAAACCCGAATGAAATGATTCGAAAGAGGAGAGTCTCACGCTTGAAATGAGCCACAAAAATCATAAATACGCCTACTAGAAAATAAGATACAGCGACCTAAAGCTTGAAATTTTAAAAAATCAAAAATAACTTTCCACTATTTTGAATAAAGTGTCTAAAACCATTCTCTCCGAAAAACCCGAATGAAACGATTCGAAAAAGGTGAGTTTCGCGCTTGAAATGAGCCAAAAAGATCCTAAATACGCCTATTAGAAAATAAGATAAAGCGGTTTAAATCTCCGAAATTTTAAAAAATCAATAATGTCCTTCCACTATTTTGAATATATAGTCTGAACCGTTTCTCTCCAAAAAACCCGAATATAATGATTCGAAAGACGAGAGTTTCGCGCTTGATATGAGCCAAAAAAATCCTAAATAAGCCTACGAGAAGATAAAATACAGCGGTTTAAATACTCCGAAATTTGAAAAAATCAACAATACTCTTCCACTCTTTTGTATATAGCGTCTAAACCGTTTCACTCCGAAAAACCCGAATGAAATGATTCGAAAGAGGAGAGTTTCGCGCTTGTAATGAGCCGAAAGAGTCCTAAATAAGCATTCTAGAAGAAAAAATACATAGGTTTAAATACTCCAAAATTTAAAAAATTCAAAAATACCCTTCCACTATTTTGAATATAGAGTCTAAACCGTTTCTCACCGAAGAACCCGAATGAAACTATTCGATAGAGGAGAGTTTCGCTCTTCTAATGAGTCAAAAAAGTCCTAAATAAGCATTCTAGAAGATAAAATACAGCCGTTTAAATACTCCGAAATTTGAAAAAATAAAAAATACCCTTCAATCATTTTGATGATAGCGTCGGAAACTTTTCTCTCCAAAAAACCCGAATGAAATGATTCGAAAGAGGAGAGTTTCGCGCTTGAAATGAACCAAAAAAATCCTAAATAAGCCTACTAGAAGATAAGATACCGCGGTTTAAATCTCCGAAATTTAAAAAAATCAAAATACCCTTCCACTATTTTGGATATAGAGTCTGAAACGTTTTTCTCCGAAAAACCCGAATAAAATGATTCGAAAGAGGAGAGTTTCGCGCTTGAAATGAACCAAAAAAATCCTAAATAAGCCTACTAGAAGATAAGATACCGCGGTTTAAATCTCCGAAATTTAAAAAAATCAAAATACCCTTCCACTATTTTGAATATAGAGTCTGAAACGTTTCTCTCCGAAAAACCCGAATAAAATGATTCGAAAGAGTAGAGTTTCGCGCTTGGAATGAGCCGAAAAAATCCTAAATACGACTACTAGAAGATATGATACAGCGGTTTAAAAGTCCGAAATTTTACAAAATCAAAAATGCTCTTCCACCATTTTGAAGATAGCATCTGAACCGTTTCTCTCCGAAAAACCTGAATGAAATGATTCGAAAGACGAGAGTTTCGCGCTTGATATGAGCCAAAAAAATCCTAAATAAGCCTACGAGAAGATAAAATACAGCGGTTTAAATACTCCGAAATTTGAAAAAATCAACAATACTCTTCCACTCTTTTGTATATAGCGTCTAAACCGTTTCACTCCGAAAAACCCGAATGAAATGATTCGAAAGAGGAGAGTTTCGCGCTTGTAATGAACCAAAAAAATCCTAAATAAGCCTACTAGAAGATAAGATACCGCGGTTTAAATCTCCGAAATTTTAAAAAATCAGAAATACCTTCAACTATTTTGAATATTTAGTCTGGACCGTTTCTCTCCGAAAAACCCGAATGAAATGATTCGAAAGAGGAGAGTTTCGCGCTTGAAATGAGCCAAAGGAATCCTAAATAGGCCTACTATAAAATAAGATACAGCGGTTTAAATCTTCGAAATTTTAAAAAATCAGAAATACCTTCAACTATTTTGAATATTTAGTCTGGACCGTTTCTTTCCGAAAAACCTGAATGAAATGATTCGAAAGAGGTGAATTTCGGGCTTGAAATGAGCCGAAAAAATCCTAAGTGCGCCTACTAGAAGATAAGATACAGCGGTTTAAATCTCCGAAATTTGAAAAAATCAACAATACCCTTCCACTATATTGAATATAGCGTCTAAACCGTTTCACACCGAAGAACCCGAATGAAACTATTCGAAAGAGGAGAGTTTCGCGCTTGTAATGAGCCGAAAGAGTCCTAAGTAAGCATTCTAGAAGAAAAAATACATAGGTTTAAATACTCCAAAATTTAAAAAATTCAAAAATACTCTTCCACTATTTTGAATATAGAGTCTAAACCGTTTCTCACCGAAGAACCCGAATGAAACTATTCGATAGAGGAGAGTTTCGCGCTTCTAATGAGTCAAAAAAGTCCTAAATAAGCATTCTAGAAGATAAAATACAGCGGTTTAAATACTCCGAAATATGAAAAAATAAAAAATACCCTTCAATCATTTTGATGATAGCGTCGGAAACTTTTCTCTCCAAAAAACCCGAATGAAATGATTCGAAAGAGGAGAGTTTCGCGCTTGAAATGAACCAAAAAAATCCTAAATAAGCCTACTAGAAGATAAGATACCGCGGTTTAAATCTCCGAAATTTTAAAAAATCAAAATACCCTTCCACTATTTTGAATATAGAGTCTGAAACGTTTCTCTCCGAAAAACCCGAATGAAATGATACGAAAGAGAAGAGTTTCGCGCTTGGAATGAGCCGAAAGAGTCCTAAATAAGCATTCTAGAAGAAAAAATACATAGGTTTAAATACTCCAAAATTTAAAAAATTCAAAAATACCCTTCCACTATTTTGAATATAGAGTCTAAACCGTTTCTCACCGAAGAACCCGAATGAAATGATTCGAAAGAGGAGAGTCTCACGCTTGAAATGAGCCACAAAAATCATAAATACGCCTACTAGAAAATAAGATACAGCGACCTAAAGCTTGAAATTTTAAAAAATCAAAAATAACTTTCCACTATTTTGAATAAAGTGTCTAAAACCATTCTCTCCGAAAAACCCGAATGAAACGATTCGAAAAAGGTGAGTTTCGCGCTTGAAATGAGCCAAAAAGATCCTAAATACGCCTATTAGAAAATAAGATAAAGCGGTTTAAATCTCCGAAATTTTAAAAAATCAATAATGTCCTTCCACTATTTTGAATATATAGTCTGAACCGTTTCTCTCCAAAAAACCCGAATATAATGATTCGAAAGACGAGAGTTTCGCGCTTGATATGAGCCAAAAAAATCCTAAATAAGCCTACGAGAAGATAAAATACAGCGGTTTAAATACTCCGAAATTTGAAAAAATCAACAATACTCTTCCACTCTTTTGTATATAGCGTCTAAACCGTTTCACTCCGAAAAACCCGAATGAAATGATTCGAAAGAGGAGAGTTTCGCGCTTGTAATGAGCCGAAAGAGTCCTAAATAAGCATTCTAGAAGAAAAAATACATAGGTTTAAATACTCCAAAATTTAAAAAATTCAAAAATACCCTTCCACTATTTTGAATATAGAGTCTAAACCGTTTCTCACCGAAGAACCCGAATGAAACTATTCGATAGAGGAGAGTTTCGCGCTTCTAATGAGTCAAAAAAGTCCTAAATAAGCATTCTAGAAGATAAAATACAGCCGTTTAAATACTCCGAAATTTGAAAAAATAAAAAATACCCTTCAATCATTTTGATGATAGCGTCGGAAACTTTTCTCTCCAAAAAACCCGAATGAAATGATTCGAAAGAGGAGAGTTTCGCGCTTGAAATGAACCAAAAAAATCCTAAATAAGCCTACTAGAAGATAAGATACCGCGGTTTAAATCTCCGAAATTTAAAAAAATCAAAATACCCTTCCACTATTTTGATTATAGAGTCTGAAACGTTTCTCTCCGAAAAACCCGAATAAAATGATTCGAAAGAGTAGAGTTTCGCGCTTGGAATGAGCCGAAAAAATCCTAAATACGACTACTAGAAGATATGATACAGCGGTTTAAAAGTCCGAAATTTTACAAAATCAAAAATGCTCTTCCACCATTTTGAAGATAGCATCTGAACCGTTTCTCTCCGAAAAACCTGAATGAAATGATTCGAAAGACGAGAGTTTCGCGCTTGATATGAGCCAAAAAAATCCTAAATAAGCCTACGAGAAGATAAAATACAGCGGTTTAAATACTCCGAAATTTGAAAAAATCAACAATACTCTTCCACTCTTTTGTATATAGCGTCTAAACCGTTTCACTCCGAAAAACCCGAATGAAATGATTCGAAAGAGGAGAGTTTCGCGCTTGAAATGAACCAAAAAAATCCTAAATAAGCCTACTAGAAGATAAGATACCGCGGTTTAAATCTCCGAAATTTTAAAAAATCAGAAATACCTTCAACTATTTTGAATATTTAGTCTGGACCGTTTCTCTCCGAAAAACCCGAATGAAATGATTCGAAAGAGGAGAGTTTCGCGCTTGAAATGAGCCAAAGGAATCCTAAATAGGCCTACTATAAAATAAGATACAGCGGTTTAAATCTTCGAAATTTTAAAAAATCAGAAATACCTTCAACTATTTTGAATATTTAGTCTGGACCGTTTCTTTCCGAAAAACCTGAATGAAATGATTCGAAAGAGGTGAATTTCGGGCTTGAAATGAGCCGAAAAAATCCTAAGTGCGCCTACTAGAAGATAAGATACAGCGGTTTAAATCTCCGAAATTTGAAAAAATCAACAATACCCTTCCACTATATTGAATATAGCGTCTAAACCGTTTCACACCGAAGAACCCGAATGAAACTATTCGAAAGAGGAGAGTTTCGCGCTTGTAATGAGCCGAAAGAGTCCTAAGTAAGCATTCTAGAAGAAAAAATACATAGGTTTAAATACTCCAAAATTTAAAAAATTCAAAAATACTCTTCCACTATTTTGAATATAGAGTCTAAACCGTTTCTCACCGAAGAACCCGAATGAAACTATTCGATAGAGGAGAGTTTCGCGCTTCTAATGAGTCAAAAAAGTCCTAAATAAGCATTCTAGAAGATAAAATACAGCGGTTTAAATACTCCGAAATATGAAAAAATAAAAAATACCCTTCAATCATTTTGATGATAGCGTCGGAAACTTTTCTCTCCAAAAAACCCGAATGAAATGATTCGAAAGAGGAGAGTTTCGCGCTTGAAATGAACCAAAAAAATCCTAAATAAGCCTACTAGAAGATAAGATACCGCGGTTTAAATCTCCGAAATTTTAAAAAATCAAAATACCCTTCCACTATTTTGAATATAGAGTCTGAAACGTTTCTCTCCGAAAAACCCGAATGAAATGATACGAAAGAGTAGAGTTTCGCGCTTGGAATGAGCCGAAAAAATCCTAAATACGCCTACTAGAAGATATGATACAGCGGTTTAAAACTCCGAAATTTTAAAAAATCAAAAATACTCTTCCACTATTTTGAAGATAGCGTCTAAACCGTTCCTCTCCGTAAAATCCGAATGAAATGATTCGAAAGAGGTGAGACTTGCGCTAGAAACAAACCAAAAAATCCTAAATTCGCTACTTGAAGATAAGACACAAGGGTTTAAATACTCCGAAATTCAAAAGAAAATTAAAAATACCTTTCCACTCTTTTGATGATAGCGTCTAAACTCTTTCTCTACCAAAAACAAGAATGAAATGATTCGAAAGAGGAGAGTTTCGCGCTTGAAATGAGCCAAAAAAATCCTAAACACACCTACTAGAAGATAAGATACAGCGGTTTAAAAACTCCGAAATTTAAAAAAAAAAATACCCTTCCACTATTTTCAATATAGCGACTGAACCGTGTTTCTCCGGAAAACCCGAATGAAATGACTCGAAAAAGGAGAGTTTCTCCCTTGAAGTCAGCCAAAAAAATTCTAAATACGCCTACGAGAAGATAAGATACAGCGGTTTGAATACTCCAAAATTTTAAAAAATCAAAAATGCTCTTCCACCGTTTTGAAGATAGCCTCTAAAACGTTTCTCTCCGGAAAACCCGAATGAAATGATTCGAAAGAGGAGAGATTCGCGCTTGAAATGAGCCGAAAAATTTCTAAATACGCCTACGAAAAGATAAGATACAGCGGTTTGAAAACTCCAAAATTTTAAAAAATCAAAAATGCTCTTCCACTATTTTGAAGATAGCGTCTGAACCGTTCTCTCCGAAAACCCCGAATGAAACTATTCGAAAGAGAAGAGTTTCGCGCCTGAAATGTGCCAAAAAAATCCTAAACATACCTACTAGAAGATAAGATACCGCGGTTTAAAAACTCCGAAATTTAAAAAAAAAAATACCCTTCCACTATTTTCAATATAGCGTCTGAACCGTGTTTCTCCGGAAAATCCGAATGAAATGACTCGAAAAAGGAGAGTTTCTCCCTTGAAATGAGCCAAAAAAATTCTGAATACGCCTACTAGAAGATAAGATACAGAGGTTTGAAAATACCGAAATTTTAAAAAATCAAAAATGCTCATCCACTTTTTTGAAGATTGCGTCTGAATCATTTTTCTCCGCAAAAACCGAATGAAATGATTCGAAATAGGAGAGTTTCGCGCTTTAAATAAGCCAAAAAATCCTAAACACACCAACTAGAAGATAAGATACAGCGGTTTAAATACTCCGAAATTTAAAAAAAAAAATACCCTTCCACTATTTTCAATATAGCGTCTGAATCGTTTCTCTCCGAAAAACCCGAATGAAATGGGTCGAAAGAAGAGAGTTTCGTGATAGAAATTAGCCGAAGAAAGCCTAAATACGACTACAAGAAGATAAGATACAGTGGTTTAAAAACTCCGAAAGTTTAAAAAATCAAAAATACCTTTCCACTATTTTGTAGATAGCGCCTGAACCGTTCTATCCGAAAAACCCGAATGAAGCGATTCGAAAAAGGAGAGTTTCAAACTAGAAATGAGACAAAAAAATCCTAAATACCCCTACGAGAAGATAAGATACAGCGATTTAAAACATAAAAATTTTAAAAAATCGAAAATACCCTTCCACTATTTTGAATACAGAGTCTGAACCGATTCACTCCGAAAAACCCGAATGAAATGGTTCGAAAGAGGAGAGTTTCGCCCTTGAAATGAGCCAAAAAAATCCTAAATACGACTACTAGAAGATAAGATAAGTCGGTTTAAAACTCCGAAATTTTAACAAATCAAAAATACAGTTCCACTATTTTGAATATAGCGTCTGAACCGTTTCTATCCGAAAAACTCGAATGAAATGTTTCGTAACAGGAGAGTTTCGCGCCTGAAATGAGCCAAAAAAATCCTAAACACCCCTACTGGAAGATAAGATACAGCGGTTTGAAGACTCCGAAATTTTAAAAAATCAAAAATATCCTTCCACTATTTTAATATAGCGTCTGAACCGAAAAACCCGAATGAAATGGGTCGAAAGAAGAGAGTTTCGCGCTTGAAATTAGCCGAAAAAAGCCTTAATACGACTAGAAGAAGATAAGATACTGCGGTTTAAAAATTCCGAAATTTTAAAAAATCAAAAATGCTCTTCAACTATTACGAAGATAGCGTCTGAAACGTATCTCTCCGAAAAACCCGAATGAAATGATTCGAAAGAGGAGATTTTCGCGCTTGAAATGAGTCAAAAAAATCCTAAATAAGCCTACTACAAGATGAAATACAGCAGTTAAAATACTCCGAAATTAGAAAAAGTCAACAATACCCTTCCACTATTTTGAATATAGCGTCTCAACCGTTTCATTCCGTAAAACACGAATGAAATAATTCGAAAGAGGAGAGTTTTTCGCTTGAAATGATCCGAAAAAATCCTAAATACGCCTACGGAAAGATAAGACACAGCGGTTTGAAAACTCCGAAATTTTAAAAAATCAAAAACACCCTTCCACTATTTTCAATATATAGTCTGAACCGTTTCTCTCCGAAAATCCGGAATGAAATAGTTCGAAAGAGGAG
>NW_028256512.1:0-21340 GCF_048593485.1 Apis florea
AGGAGAGTTTACCGCTAGAAATGAGACAAAAAAATCCTAAATACGCCTACGAGAAGATAAGATACAGCGGTTTGAAAACTCCGAAATTTTAAAAAATCTAAAATACTCTTCCACTATTTTGAATATAGCGTCTGAACCGTTTCTCTACGAAAAACTCGAATGAAATGATACGAAAGAGGAGAGTTTCGCGCTTGAAATGAGCCAAAAAAATCCTAAATACGCCTACTAGAAGATAAAATACAGCCGTATAAATACGCCGAAATTTGAAATAAAATATCCTCTTCCACTATTTTGAATATAGCGTCTGAACCCTTTCTCTACGAAAAACTCGAATGAAATGATTCGAAAGAGCAGAGTTTCGCGCTTGAAATGAGCCAAAAAAATCCTAAATACGCCTACTAGAAGATAAAATACAGCCGTTTAAATACGTCGAAATTTGAAAAAAATATACCCTTCCACTATCTTGAATATTTAGTCTGAACCGTTTCACTCCGAAAAACCCGAATGAAATGATTCGAAAGACGAGAGTTTACCGCTAGAAATGAAACAAAAAAATCCTAAATAGGTCTACGAGAAGATAAGATAAAGCGGTTTGAAAACTCCGAAATATGAAATAATCAAAAATACCCTTCCACTCATTTCAATGTAGCGTCTAAACCGTTTCACTCCGAAAAACCCGAATAAAATGATTCGAAAGAGGAGAGTCTCGCGCTTGAAATGAGCCGAAAAAATCCTAAATAGGCCTACTAGAAAATAAGATACTGCGGTTTGAAAACTCCGAAATTTTAAAAAATCAAAAATACTCTTCCACTATTTTGAATATAGCGTCTGAACCGTTTCTCTACGAAAAACTCGAATGAAATGATTCGAAAGAGGAGAGTTTCGCGCTTGAAATGAGCCAAAAAAATCCTAAATACGCCTACTAGAAGATAAAATACAGCCGTTTAAATACGCCGAAATTTAAAAAAAAATATACTCTTCCACTATTTTGAATATGGCGTCTGAACCGTTTCTCTCCGAAAAACCCGAATGAAATGATTCCAAGAGTAGAGTTTCGCGCTTGAAATGAGAAGAAAAAATCCTAAATACGCCTTCTAGAAGATAAGATACAGCGGTTTAAAAACTCCGAAATTTTAAAAAATCAAATATACCCTTCCACTATTATGAATATAGCTTCTTATCCGTATCTCTACCAAAAACCCAAATGAAATGGTTCGAAAGAAGAGAGTTTCTCGCTTGAAATGAGCGGAGAAATTCGTAAATACGCCTACTAAATGATAAGATACAGCGGTTAAATAACTCTGAAATTTTAAAATATCAAAAATACCCTTCCACTCTTTTGAATATAGCGTCTGAACCATTTCTCTCCGAAAAACCCGAATGAAATGACTGGAAAGAGGAGAGTTTCGCACTTGAAATGAGCAGAAAAAGTCCTAAATACGCCTACTAGAAGATAAGATACAGTGGTTTAAAAACTCCGAAATTTTAAAAATCATAAATACCCATCCACTATTTTGAATATGGCGTCTGAACCGTTTCTCTCCGAAAAACCCGAATGAAATGATTCCAAGAGTAGAGTTTCGCGCTTGAAATGAGAAGAAAAAATCCTAAATACGCCTTCTAGAAGATAAGATACAGCGGTTTAATACACCGAAATTTTAAAAAATTAAAAAAATCGTTCCACTATTTTGAATATAGCGTCTGAACTGTCTCTCTCCGTAAAAGCCGAATGAAATGATTCGCAAGAGGAGAGTTTCATGCTTGAAATGAGCAAAAAGAATTCTAAATATGCCTACTAGAACATAAGATACAGCGGTTTAAATACTCCGAAATTTTAAAAAATCAAAAATACCCTTCCACTCTTTTGAATATAGCGTCTGATCCGTTTCTCTACGAAAAACTCGAATGAAATGATTCGAAAGAGGAGAGTTTCGCGCTTGAAATGAGCCAAAAAAATCCTAAATACGCCTACTAGAAGATAAAATACAGCCGTTTAAATACGTCGAAATTTGAAAAAAATATACTCTTCCACTCTTTTGAATATAGCGTCTGAACCCTTTCTCTACGAAAAACCCGAATGAAATGATTCGAAAGAGGAGAGTTTACCGCTAGAAATGAGACAAAAAAATCCTAAATACGCCTACGAGAAGATAAGATACAGCGGTTTGAAAACTCCGAAATTTTAAAAAATCTAAAATACTCTTCCACTATTTTGAATATAGCGTCTGAACCGTTTCTCTACGAAAAACTCGAATGAAATGATACGAAAGAGGAGAGTTTCGCGCTTGAAATGAGCCAAAAAAATCCTAAATACGCCTACTAGAAGATAAAATACAGCCGTATAAATACGCCGAAATTTGAAATAAAATATCCTCTTCCACTATTTTGAATATAGCGTCTGAACCCTTTCTCTACGAAAAACCCGAATGAAATGATTCGAAAGAGGAGAGTCTCGCGCTTGAAATGAGCCAAAAAAATCCTAAATACGCCTACTAGAAAATAAGATACAGCGGTTTAAATACTCCGAAATTTGAAAAAATCAAAAATACCATTCCACTATTTTTGAATACAGCGTCTGAACCGTTATTCTACCAAAAACTCGAATGAACTGACTCGAAAGAGGAGTGTTTCTCGCTTGAAATGAGCCGAAAATATCCTAAATATGGCTACTAGAAGATAAGATACAGCGGCTTGAAAACTCCGAAATATGAAAAAATCAAAAATGCTCTTCCACTATTTTGAAGATAGCGTCTGAATCGTTTCTCTCCGAAAAACGCGAATGAAATGGTTCGAAAGAGGAGAGTTTCGCGCTTGAAATGAGCCAAAAAAATTCTAAATACGACTTCTAGAAGATAAGATACAGCGATTGAAAACTCGAAATTTTAAAAAATCAAAAATACTCTTCCACTATTTTGAATATAGCGTCTGAACCGTTTCTCTACGAAAAACTCGAATGAAATGATTCGAAAGAGGAGAGTTTCGCGCTTGAAATGAGCCAAAAAAATCCTAAATACGTCTACTAGAAGATAAAATACAGCCGTTTAAATACGTCGAAATTTGAAAAAAAATATACTCTTCCACTCTTTTGAATATAGCGTCTGAACCCTTTCTCTACGAAAAACCCGAATGAAATGATTCGAAAGAGGAGACTTTACCGCTAGAAATGAGACAAAAAAATCCTAAATACGCCTACGAGAAGATAAGATACAGCGGTTTGAAAACTCCGAAATTTTAAAAAATCTAAAATACTCTTCCACTATTTTGAATATAGCGTCTGAACCGTTTCTCTACGAAAAACTCGAATGAAATGATACGAAAGAGGAGAGTTTCGCGCTTGAAATGAGCCAAAAAAATCCTAAATACGCCTACTAGAAGATAAAATACAGCCGTATAAATACGCCGAAATTTGAAATAAAATATCCTCTTCCACTATTTTGAATATAGCGTCTGAACCCTTTCTCTACAAAAAACTCGAATGAAATGATTCGAAAGAGCAGAGTTTCGCGCTTGAAATGAGCCAAAAAAATCCTAAATACGCCTACTAGAAGATAAAATACAGCCGTTTAAATACGTCGAAATTTGAAAAAAATATACCCTTCCACTATCTTGAATATTTAGTCTGAACCGTTTCACTCCGAAAAACCCGAATGAAATGATTCGAAAGACGAGAGTTTACCGCTAGAAATGAAACAAAAAAATCCTAAATAGGTCTACGAGAAGATAAGATAAAGCGGTTTGAAAACTCCGAAATATGAAATAATCAAAAATACCCTTCCACTCATTTCAATGTAGCGTCTAAACCGTTTCACTCCGAAAAACCCGAATAAAATGATTCGAAAGAGGAGAGTCTCGCGCTTGAAATGAGCCGAAAAAATCCTAAATAGGCCTACTAGAAAATAAGATACTGCGGTTTGAAAACTCCGAAATTTTAAAAAATCAAAAATACTCTTCCACTATTTTGAATATAGCGTCTGAACCGTTTCTCTACGAAAAACTCGAATGAAATGATTCGAAAGAGGAGAGTTTCGCGCTTGAAATGAGCCAAAAAAATCCTAAATACGCCTACTAGAAGATAAAATACAGCCGTTTAAATACGCCGAAATTTAAAAAAAAATATACTCTTCCACTATTTTGAATATGGCGTCTGAACCGTTTCTCTCCGAAAAACCCGAATGAAATGATTCCAAGAGTAGAGTTTCGCGCTTGAAATGAGAAGAAAAAATCCTAAATACGCCTTCTAGAAGATAAGATACAGCGGTTTAAAAACTCCGAAATTTTAAAAAATCAAATATACCCTTCCACTATTATGAATATAGCTTCTTATCCGTATCTCTACCAAAAACCCAAATGAAATGGTTCGAAAGAAGAGAGTTTCTCGCTTGAAATGAGCGGAGAAATTCGTAAATACGCCTACTAAATGATAAGATACAGCGGTTAAATAACTCTGAAATTTTAAAATATCAAAAATACCCTTCCACTCTTTTGAATATAGCGTCTGAACCATTTCTCTCCGAAAAACCCGAATGAAATGACTGGAAAGAGGAGAGTTTCGCACTTGAAATGAGCAGAAAAAGTCCTAAATACGCCTACTAGAAGATAAGATACAGTGGTTTAAAAACTCCGAAATTTTAAAAATCATAAATACCCATCCACTATTTTGAATATGGCGTCTGAACCGTTTCTCTCCGAAAAACCCGAATGAAATGATTCCAAGAGTAGAGTTTCGCGCTTGAAATGAGAAGAAAAAATCCTAAATACGCCTTCTAGAAGATAAGATACAGCGGTTTAATACACCGAAATTTTAAAAAATTAAAAAAATCGTTCCACTATTTTGAATATAGCGTCTGAACTGTCTCTCTCCGTAAAAGCCGAATGAAATGATTCGCAAGAGGAGAGTTTCATGCTTGAAATGAGCAAAAAGAATTCTAAATATGCCTACTAGAACATAAGATACAGCGGTTTAAATACTCCGAAATTTTAAAAAATCAAAAATACCCTTCCACTATTTTGAATATAGCGTCTGAACCGTTTCTCTACGAAAAACTCGAATGAAATGATTCGAAAGAGGAGAGTTTCGCGCTTGAAATGAGCCAAAAAAATCCTAAATACGCCTACTAGAAGATAAAATACAGCCGTTTAAATACGCCGAAATTTAAAAAAAATATACTCTTCCACTCTTTTGAATATAGCGTCTGAACCCTTTCTCTACGAAAAACCCGAATGAAATGATTCGAAAGAGGAGAGTCTCCGCTTGAAATGAGCCACAAAAATCCTAAATACGCCTACTAGAAAATAAGATACAGCGGCCTAAATCTCCGAAATTTTAAAAAATCAAAAATAACCTTCCACTCTTTTGAATATAGCGTCTAAAACCGTTTCTCTCCGAAAAACCCGAATGAAACGATTCGAAAAAGGAGAGATTCGCGCTTGAAATGAGCCAAAAAAATCCTAAATACGCCTACTAGAAAATAAGATACAGCGGTTTAAATCTCCGAAATTTTAAAAAATCAAAAATACCATTCCACTATTTTGAATGTAGCGTCTAAACCGTTTCACTCCGAAAAATCCGAATGAAATGAATCGAAACAGGAGAGTTTCGCGGTTGAAATAAGCCAAAAAAAAAAAATGCTAAATAAGCCTACTAGAAGATAAAATACAGTGGATTAAATACTCCGAAATTCGAAAAAATCAAAAATACCCTTCCATCATTTTGATGATAGCGTGTGAAACGTTTCTCTCCGAAAAACCCAAATGAAATGATTCGAAAGAGGAGAGTTTCGCGCTTGAAATGAACGAAAAGAATCCTAAATAAGCCTACTAGAAGATAAGATACAGAGGTTTAAATCTCCGAAATTTTAAAAAATCAAAAATACCATTCCACTATTTTGAATGTAGCGTCTAAACCGTTTCACTCCGAAAAATCCGAATGAAATGAATCGAAACAGGAGAGTTTCGCGGTTGAAATAAGCCAAAAAAAAAAATGCTAAATAAGCCTACTAGAAGATAAAATACAGTGGATTAAATACTCCGAAATTCGAAAAAATCAAAAATACCCTTCCATCATTTTGATGATAGCGTGTGAAACGTTTCTCTCCGAAAAACCCAAAAGAAATGATTCGAAAGAGGAGAGTTTCGCGCTTGAAATGAACGAAAAGAATCCTAAATAAGCCTACTAGAAGATAAGATACAGAGGTTTAAATCTCCGAAATTTTAAAAAATCAAAAATACCCTTCCACTATTTTGAATATAGAGTCTGAAACGTTTCTCTCCGAAAAACCCGAATGAAATGATTCGAAACAGGAGAGTTTCGCGCTTGAAATAAGCCAAAAAAATCCTAAATAAGCCTATTTTGAATATAACGTCTGAACCATTTCTCTCCGAAAAACCCGACTGAAATGACTCGAAAGAGGAGAGTTTCGCGCTTGAAATGAGCCGAAAAGATCCTAAATACGCCTACAAGAAGATGAGATACATCTGTTTAAACACTCCGAAATTTTAAAAAATCAAAAATACCCTTCCACTATTTTGAATATTGCGTCTAAACCGTTTCACTCCGAAAAACCCGAATAAAATGATTCGAAAGAGAAGAGTTTCTCGCTTGAAATGAGCCAAAAAAATCCTAAATACGACTACTAGAAGATAAGATACAGCGGTTTGAAAACTCCGAAATTTTAAAAAATCAAAAATACTCTTCCACTCTTTTGAATATAGCGTCTGAACCGTTTCTCTAAGAAAAACTCGAATGAAATGATTCGAAAGAGGAGAGTTTCGCGCTTTAAATAAGCCAAAAAAATCCTAAATACGCCTACTAGAAGATAAAATACAGCCGTTTAAATACGCCGAAATTTAAAAAAAAATATCCTCTTCCACTTTTTTGAATATAGCGTCTAAATCCTTTCTCTAAGAAAAACCCGAATGAAATGATTCGAAAGAGGAGAGTTTCGCGCTTGAAATGAGCCAAAAAAATCCTAAATACGCCTACTAGAAAATAAGATACAGCGACATGAAACTCCGAAATTTTAAAAAATCAAAAATACCCTTCCACTATTTTGAATAAAGAGTCTAAAACCTTTCTCTCCGAAAAACCCGAATGAAACGATTCGAAGAAGGAGAGTTTCGCGCTTGAAATGAGCCAAAAAAATCCTAAATACGCCTACTAGAAAATAAGATACAGCGGTTTAAATCTCCGAAATTTTAAAAAATCAAAAATACCCTTCCACTATTTTGAATATAGCGTCTAAACCGTTTCACTCAGTAAAACCCGAATGAAATGATACGAAAAAGGAAAGTTTCGCGCTTGAAATGAGCCGAAAAAATCCTAAATACGCCTACTAGAAAATAAGATACAGCGGTTTAAATCTCCGAAATTTTAAAAAATCAAAAATACCATTCCACTATTTTGAATGTAGCGTCTAAACCGTTTCACTCCGAAAAACCCGAATGAAATGAATCGAAACAGGAGAGTTTCGCGGTTGAAATAAGCCAAAAAAAAAAATGCTAAATACGCCTACTAGAAGATAAAATACAGTGGATTAAATACTCCGAAATTCGAAAAAATCAAAAATACCCTTCCATCATTTTGATGATAGCGTGTGAAACGTTTCTCTCCGAAAAACCCAAATGAAATGATTCGAAAGAGGAGAGTTTCGCGCTTGAAATGAACGAAAAGAATCCTAAATACGCCTACTAGAAGATAAGATACAGAGGTTTAAATCTCCGAAATTTTAAAAAATCAAAAATACCCTTCCACTATTTTGAATATAGAGTCTGAAACGTTTCTCTCCGAAAAACCCGAATGAAATGATTCGAAACAGGAGAGTTTCGCGTTTGAAATAAGCCAAAAAAATCCTAAATAAGCCTATTTTGAATATAACGTCTGAACCATTTCTCTCCGAAAAACCCGAATGAAATGACTCGAAAGAGGAGAGTTTCGCGCTTGAAATGAGCCGAAAAGATCCTAAATACGCCTACAAGAAGATGAGATACATCTGTTTAAACACTCCGAAATTTTAAAAAATCAAAAATACCCTTCCACTATTTTGAATATTGCGTCTAAACCGTTTCACTCCGAAAAACCCGAATAAAATGATTCGAAAGAGGAGAGTTTCTCGCTTGAAATGAGCCAAAAAAATCCTAAATACGACTACTAGAAGATAAGATACAGCGGTTTGAAAACTCCGAAATTTTAAAAAATCAAAAATACTCTTCCACTCTTTTGAATATAGCGTCTGAACCGTTTCTCTAAGAAAAACTCGAATGAAATGATTCGAAAGAGGAGAGTTTCGCGCTTTAAATAAGCCAAAAAAATCCTAAATACGCCTACTAGAAGATAAAATACAGCCGTTTAAATGCGCCGAAATTTAAAAAAAAATATCCTCTTCCACATTTTTGAATATAGCGTCTGAACCCTTTCTCTACGAAAAACCCGAATGAAATGATTCGAAAGAGGAGAGTTTCGCGCTTGAAATGAGCCAAAAAAATCCTAAATACGCCTACTAGAAAATAAGATACAGCGACATGAAGCTCCGAAATTTTAAAAAATCAAAAATAACCTTCCACTATTTTGAATAAAGAGTCTAAAACCTTTCTCTCCGAAAAACCCGAATGTAACGATTCGAAGAAGGAGAGTTTCGCGCTTGAAATGAGCCAAAAAAATCCTAAATACGCCTACTAGAAAATAAGATACAGCGGTTTAAATCTCCGAAATTTTAAAAAATCAAAAATACCCTTCCACTATTTTGAATATAGCGTCTAAACCGTTTCACTCAGTAAAACCCGAATGAAATGATACGAAAAAGGAAAGTTTCGCGCTTGAAATGAGCCGAAAAAATCCTAAATACGCCTACTAGAAAATAAGATACAGCGGTTTGAATACTCCGAAATTTGAAAAAATCAAAAATACCATTCCACTATTTTGAATGTAGCGTCTAAACCGTTTCACTCCGAAAAATCCGAATGAAATGAATCGAAACAGGAGAGTTTCGCGGTTGAAATAAGCCAAAAAAAAAAATGCTAAATAAGCCTACTAGAAGATAAAATACAGTGGATTAAATACTCCGAAATTCGAAAAAATCAATAATACCCTTCCATCATTTTGATGATAGCGTGTGAAACGTTTCTCTCCGAAAAACCCAAATGAAATGATTCGAAAGAGGAGAGTTTCGCGCTTGAAATGAACGAAAAGAATCCTAAATAAGCCTACTAGAAGATAAGATACAGAGGTTTAAATCTCCGAAATTTTAAAAAATCAAAAATACCCTTCCACTATTTTGAATATAGAGTCTGAAACGTTTCTCTCCGAAAAACCCGAATGAAATGATTCGAAACAGGAGAGTTTCGCGCTTGAAATAAGCCAAAAAAATCCTAAATAAGCCTATTTTGAATATAACGTCTGAACCATTTCTCTCCGAAAAACCCGAATGAAATGACTCGAAAGAGGAGAGATTCGCGCTTGAAAT
The DNA here is from genome assembly GCF_048593485.1 of Apis florea. Lineage (NCBI taxonomy): Eukaryota > Metazoa > Arthropoda > Insecta > Hymenoptera > Apidae > Apis > Apis florea. The sequence goes on from NW_028256512.1 coordinate 9,459, forward strand.
GAGCCGAAAAGATCCTAAATACGCCTACAAGAAGATGAGATACATCTGTTTAAACACTCCGAAATTTTAAAAAATCAAATATACCCTTCCACTATTTTGAATATTGCGTCTAAACCGTTTCACTCCGAAAAACCCGAATAAAATGATTCGAAAGAGGAGAGTTTCTCGCTTGAAATGAGCCAAAAAAATCCTAAATACGACTACTAGAAGATAAGATACAGCGGTTTGAAAACTCCGAAATTTTAAAAAATCAAAAATACTCTTCCACTCTTTTGAATATAGCGTCTGAACCGTTTCTCTAAGAAAAACTCGAATGAAATGATTCGAAAGAGGAGAGTTTCGCGCTTTAAATAAGCCAAAAAAATCCTAAATACGCCTACTAGAAGATAAAATACAGCCGTTTAAATGCGCCGAAATTTAAAAAAAAATATCCTCTTCCACATTTTTGAATATAGCGTCTGAATCCTTTCTCTAAGAAAAACCCGAATGAAATGATTCGAAAGAGGAGAGTTTCGCGCTTGAAATGAGCCAAAAAAATCCTAAATACGCCTACTAGAAAATAAGATACAGCGACATGAAGCTCCGAAATTTTAAAAAATCAAAAATAACCTTCCACTATTTTGAATAAAGAGTCTAAAACCTTTCTCTCCGAAAAACCCGAATGTAACGATTCGAAGAAGGAGAGTTTCGCGCTTGAAATGAGCCAAAAAAATCCTAAATACGCCTACTAGAAAATAAGATACAGCGGTTTAAATCTCCGAAATTTTAAAAAATCAAAAATACCCTTCCACTATTTTGAATATAGCGTCTAAACCGTTTCACTCAGTAAAACCCGAATGAAATGATACGAAAAAGGAAAGTTTCGCGCTTGAAATGAGCCGAAAAAATCCTAAATAGGCCTACTAGAAAATAAGATACTGCGGTTTGAATACTCCGAAATTTGAAAAAATCAAAAATACCATTCCACTATTTTGAATGTAGCGTCTAAACCGTTTCACTCCGAAAAATCCGAATGAAATGAATCGAAACAGGAGAGTTTCGCGGTTGAAATAAGCCAAAAAAAAAAATGCTAAATAAGCCTACTAGAAGATAAAATACAGTGGATTAAATACTCCGAAATTCGAAAAAATCAATAATACCCTTCCATCATTTTGATGATAGCGTGTGAAACGTTTCTCTCCGAAAAACCCAAATGAAATGATTCGAAAGAGGAGAGTTTCGCGCTTGAAATGAACGAAAAGAATCCTAAATAAGCCTACTAGAAGATAAGATACAGAGGTTTAAATCTCCGAAATTTTAAAAAATCAAAAATACCCTTCCACTATTTTGAATATAGAGTCTGAAACGTTTCTCTCCGAAAAACCCGAATGAAATGATTCGAAACAGGAGAGTTTCGCGCTTGAAATAAGCCAAAAAAATCCTAAATAAGCCTACTAGAAGATAAAATACAGCGGTTTAAATACTCCGAAATTTTAAAAAATCAAAAATACCCTTCCACTATTTTGAATATAACGTCTGAACCATTTCTCTCCGAAAAAACCGAATGAAATGACTCGAAAGAGGAGAGTTTCGCGCTTGAAATGAGCCGAAAAGATCCTAAATACGCCTACAAGAAGATGAGATACATCTGTTTAAACACTCCGAAATTTTAAAAAATCAAAAATACCCTCCCACTATTTTGAATATTGCGTCTAAACCGTTTCACTCCGAAAAACCCGAATGAAATGATTCGAAAGAGGAGAGTTTCGCGCTTGAAATGAGCCAAAAAAATCCTAAATACGCCTACGAGATGTTAAGACACAGCTGTTTGAAAACTCCGAAATTTTAAAAAATCAAAAATGCTCTTCAACTATTATGAAGATAGCGTCTGAAACGTATCTCTCCGAAAAACCCGAATGAAATGATTCGAAAGAGGAGAGTTTCGCGCATGAAATGAGCCAAAAAAATCCTAAATTCGCCTACGAGATGATAAGATACAGCGGTTTGAAAACTCCGAAATATGAAAAAATCAAAAATACCCTTCCACTCTTTTGAATATAGCGTCTGAACCATGTCTCACCGAAAAACCCGAATGAAATGACTCGAAAGAGGAGAGCTTCGCGCATAAAATGAGCGGAAAAAATCCTAAATACGCCTACTAGAAAATAAGATACAGCGGTTTAAATACTCCGAAATTATAAAAAATCAAAAATACCCTTTCACTATTTTGTAGATAACGTCTAAACCGTTTCTCTCCGAAAAACCTGAATGAAATGATTCGAAAGAGGAGAGTTTCGCGCTTAAAATGAACGAAAAAAATCCTAAATACGCCTACTAGAAGATAAAATACAGCCGTTTAAATGCGCCGAAATTTGAAAAAATCAAAAATACCCTTCCACTTTCTTGAATATTTAGTCTGAACCGTTTCTCTCCGAAAAATCCGAATGAAATGATTCGAAAGAGGAGAGTTTCGCACTTGAAATGAGCTAAAAAAATCCTAAATACGCCTACGAGAAGATAGGATACAGCGGTTTAAAGCTCCGAAATTTTAAAAAATCAGAAATACCCTTCCACTATTTTGAATATATAGTCTGAAACGTTTCTCTCCGAAAAACCCGAATGAAATGATTCGAAAGAGAAGAGTTTCGCGCTTTAAATAAGCCAAAGAAAATCCTAAATAAGCACACTAGAAGATAAAATACAGCGGTTTAAATACTCCGAAATTTAAAAAAATCAATAATACCATTCCACTATTTTGAATACAGCGTCTGAACCGTTATTCTACCAAAAACCCGAATGAAATGACTCGAAATAGGAGAGTTTCGCGCTTTAAATAAGCCAAAAAAATCCTAAACACACCAACTAGAAGATAAGATACAGCGGTTTAAAGCTCCGAAATTTTAAAAAATCAAAAATACTCTTCCACTATTTTGAATATAGCGTCTGAACCGTTTAACTACGAAAAACCCGAATGAAATGATTCGAAAGAGGACAGCTTCACGCTTGAAATGAGCCAAAAAAATTCCTAAATAACCCTACTAGAAGATAAAATACAGCGGTTTAAATACTCCGAAATTTGAAAAAATCAATAATACCTTTCCACTATTTTGAATACAGCGTCTAAACCGTTATTCTACCAAAAACCCGAATGAAATGACTCGAAAGAGGAGAGTTTCTCGCTTGAAATGAGCCGAAAAAATCCTATATACGGCTACTAGAAGATAAGATTCAGCGGTTTCATTACTCCGAAATATGAAAAAAACAAAAATGCTCTTCCACTATTTTGAAGATAGCGTCTGAGTCGTTTCACTCCGAAAAACCCGAATGAAATGATTCGAAAGAGGAGAGTTTCGCGCTTGAAATGAGCCGAAAAAATCCTAAATACGTCTACGAGAAAATAAGATACTGCGGTTTGAATACTCCGAAATTTGAAAAAATCAAAAATACTTTTCAACTATTTTGAATATAGCGTCTGAACCGTTTCTCTACGAAAAACTCGAATGAAATGATTCGAAAGAGGAGAGTTTCGCGCTTGAAATAAGCCAAAAAAATCCTAAATACGCCTACTAGAAGATAAAATACAGCCGTTTAAATACGTCGAAATTTGAAAAAAAATATACTCTTCCACTAATTTGAATATAGCGTCTGAACCCTTTCTCTACAAAAAACCCGAATGAAATGATTCGAAAGAGGGGAGTCTCGCGCTTGAAATGAGCGAAAAAAATCCTTAATACGCCTACTAGAAAATAAGATACAGCGGTTTAAATCTCCGAAATTTTAGAAAATCAAAAATATTTTTAATATAGCCTTTCACTATTTTGAATATAGCGTCTGAACCGTTTCTCTCCTAAAAACTCGAATGAAATCAGTCGAAAGAGGAAAGTTTCGCCCTTGAAATGAGCCGAAAAAATCCTAAATAGGCCTACTAGAAAATTAGATACTGCGGTTTGAATACTCCGAAATTTGAAAAAAACAAAGATACCATTCCACTATTTTGAATGTAGCGTCTAAACCGTTTCACTCCGAAAAACCCGAATGAAAGGATTCGAAAGAGGAGTGTTTCGCGCTTGAAATGAGCCAAAAAAATCCTAACTACGCCTACTAGAAAATAAGATACAGCGGTTTAAATCTCCGAAATTTTAAAAAATCAAAAATACCCTTCCACTACCTTGAATATAGAGTCTGAACCGTTTCACTCCTAAAAACCCGAATGAAATAATTCGAAAGAGGAGAGTTTCGCGCTTGAAATGAGCCAAAAAACCCTAAATACGACTACTAGAAGATAAGATACAGCGGTTTGAAAACCCCGAAATTTTAAAAAATCAAAAATTCTCTTCTACTATTTTGATTATAGCGTCTGAAACCTTTCTCTACGAAAAACTCGAATGAAATGATTCGAAAGACGAGAGTTTCGCGCTTGATATGAGCCAAAAAAATCCTAAATAAGCCTACGAGAAGATAAAATACAGCGGTTTAAATACTCCGAAATTTGAAAAAATCAACAATACTCTTCCACTCTTTTGTATATAGCGTCTAAACCGTTTCACTCCGAAAAACCCGAATGAAATGATTCGAAAGAGGAGAGTTTCGCGCTTGAAATGAACCAAAAAAATCCTAAATACGCCTACTAGAAGATAAGATACCGCGGTTTAAATCTCCGAAATTTTAAAAAATCAGAAATACCTTCAACTATTTTGAATATTTAGTCTAGAACGTTTCTCTCCGAAAAACCCGAATGAAATGATTCGAAAGAGGAGAGTTTCGCGCTTGAAATGAGCCAAAAAAATCCTAAATACGCCTACTATAAAATAAGATACAGCGGTTTAAATCTTCGAAATTTTAAAAAATCAGAAATACCTTCAACTATTTTGAATATTTAGTCTGAACCGTTTCTCTCCGAAAAACCTGAATGAAATGATTCGAAAGACGAGAATTTCGCGCTTGAAATGAGCCAAAAAAATCCTAAGTGCGCCTACTAGAAGATAAGATACAGCGGTTTAAATCTCCGAAATTTGAAAAAATCAACAATACCCTTCCACTATATTGAATATAGCGTCTAAACCGTTTCACACCGAAGAACCCGAATGAAACGATTCGAAAGAGGAGAGTTTCGCGCTTGTAATGAGCCGAAAGAGTCCTAAGTAAGCATTCTAGAAGAAAAAATACATAGGTTTAAATACTCCAAAATTTAAAAAATTCAAAAATACTCTTCCACTATTTTGAATATAGAGTCTAAACCGTTTCTCACCGAAGAACCCGAATGAAACTATTCGATAGAGGAGAGTTTCGCGCTTCTAATGAGTCAAAAAAGTCCTAAATAAGCATTCTAGAAGATAAAATACAGCGGTTTAAATACTCCGAAATATGAAAAAATAAAAAATACCCTTCAATCATTTTGATGATAGCGTCGGAAACTTTTCTCTCCAAAAAACCCGAATGAAATGATTCGAAAGAGGAGAGTTTCGCGCTTGAAATGAACCAAAAAAATCCTAAATAAGCCTACTAGAAGATAAGATACCGCGGTTTAAATCTCCGAAATTTTAAAAAATCAAAATACCCTTCCACTATTTTGAATATAGAGTCTGAAACGTTTCTCTCCGAAAAACCCGAATGAAATGATACGAAAGAGTAGAGTTTCGCGCTTGGAATGAGCCGAAAAAATCCTAAATACGCCTACTAGAAGATATGATACAGCGGTTTAAAACTCCGAAATTTTAAAAAATCAAAAATACTCTTCCACTATTTTGAAGATAGCGTCTAAACCGTTCCTCTCCGTAAAATCCGAATGAAATGATTCGAAAGAGGTGAGACTTGCGCTAGAAACAAACCAAAAAATCCTAAATTCGCTACTTGAAGATAAGACACAAGGGTTTAAATACTCCGAAATTCAAAAGAAAATTAAAAATACCTTTCCACTCTTTTGATGATAGCGTCTAAACTCTTTCTCTACCAAAAACAAGAATGAAATGATTCGAAAGAGGAGAGTTTCGCGCTTGAAATGAGCCAAAAAAATCCTAAACACACCTACTAGAAGATAAGATACAGCGGTTTAAAAACTCCGAAATTTAAAAAAAAAAATACCCTTCCACTATTTTCAATATAGCGTCTGAACCGTGTTTCTCCGGAAAACCCGAATGAAATGACTCGAAAAAGGAGAGTTTCTCCCTTGAAGTCAGCCAAAAAAATTCTAAATACGCCTACGAGAAGATAAGATACAGCGGTTTGAATACTCCAAAATTTTAAAAAATCAAAAATGCTCTTCCACCGTTTTGAAGATAGCCTCTAAAACGTTTCTCTCCGGAAAACCCGAATGAAATGATTCGAAAGAGGAGAGATTCGCGCTTGAAATGAGCCGAAAAATTTCTAAATACGCCTACGAAAAGATAAGATACAGCGGTTTGAAAACTCCAAAATTTTAAAAAATCAAAAATGCTCTTCCACTATTTTGAAGATAGCGTCTGAACCGTTCTCTCCGAAAACCCCGAATGAAACTATTCGAAAGAGAAGAGTTTCGCGCCTGAAATGTGCCAAAAAAATCCTAAACATACCTACTAGAAGATAAGATACCGCGGTTTAAAAACTCCGAAATTTAAAAAAAAAAATACCCTTCCACTATTTTCAATATAGCGTCTGAACCGTGTTTCTCCGGAAAACCCGAATGAAATGACTCGAAAAAGGAGAGTTTCTCCCTTGAAATGAGCCAAAAAAATTCTAAATACGCCTACTAGAAGATAAGATACAGAGGTTTGAAAATACCGAAATTTTAAAAAATCAAAAATGCTCATCCACTTTTTTGAAGATTGCGTCTGAATCATTTTTCTCCGCAAAAACCGAATGAAATGATTCGAAATAGGAGAGTTTCGCGCTTTAAATAAGCCAAAAAATCCTAAACACACCAACTAGAAGATAAGATACAGCGGTTTAAAAACTCCGAAATTTAAAAAAAAAAATACCCTTCCACTATTTTCAATATAGCGTCTGAATCGTTATTCTCCGAAAAACCCGAATGAAATGCGTCGAAAGAAGAGAGTTTCGTGATTGAAATTAGCCGAAGAAAGCCTAAATACGTCTACAAGAAGATAAGATACAGTGGTTTAAAAACTCCGAAAGTTTAAAAAATCAAAAATACCTTTCCACTATTTTGTAGATAGCGCCTGAACCGTTCTATCCGAAAAACCCGAATGAAGCGATTCGAAAAAGGAGAGTTTCAAACTAGAAATGAGACAAAAAAATCCTAAATACCCCTACGAGAAGATAAGATACAGCGATTTAAAACATAAAAATTTTAAAAAATCGAAAATACCCTTCCACTATTTTGAATACAGAGTCTGAACCGATTCACTCCGAAAAACCCGAATGAAATGGTTCGAAAGAGGAGAGTTTCGCCCTTGAAATGAGCCAAAAAAATCCTAAATACGACTACTAGAAGATAAGATAAGTCGGTTTAAAACTCCGAAATTTTAACAAATCAAAAATACAGTTCCACTATTTTGAATATAGCGTCTGAACCGTTTCTATCCGAAAAACTCGAATGAAATGTTTCGTAACAGGAGAGTTTCGCGCCTGAAATGAGCCAAAAAAATCCTAAACACCCCTACTGGAAGATAAGATACAGCGGTTTGAAGACTCCGAAATTTTAAAAAATCAAAAATATCCTTCCACTATTTTAATATAGCGTCTGAACCGAAAAACCCGAATGAAATGGGTCGAAAGAAGAGAGTTTCGCGCTTGAAATTAGCCGAAAAAAGCCTTAATACGACTAGAAGAAGATAAGATACTGCGGTTTAAAAATTCCGAAATTTTAAAAATCATAAATACCCATCCACTCTTTTGAATATAGCGTGTAAACCGTTTCTCTCCGAAAAACCCGAATGAAATGATTCCAAAGAGGAGAGTTTCGCGCTTCAAATGAGAAGAAAAAATCCTAAATACGCCTACTAGAAGATAAGATACAGTGGTTTAAAATCTCCGAAATTTGAAAAAATCAAAAATACCCTTCCACTATATTGAATATATCGTCTGAACCGTTTCTCTCCGAAAAATCCGAATGAAATGGTTCGAACGAGGAGAGTTTCGCGCATGAAATGAGCAAAAAAAATCCTAAATACTCCTACCAGAAGATAAGATACAGCGATTTAAAACTCAGAAATTTTAAAAAATCAAAAATGCTTTTCCACTATTTTGAATATATCGTCTGAACCGTTTCTCTCCGAAAAACCCTAATGAAATGATTCGAAAGAGGAGAGTTTCCCGCTTGAAATGAGCCGAAAAAATCCTAAATACGCCTACTGGAAGGTAATATACAGCGGTTTAAGTACTCCGAAATTTTAAAAAATCAAAAATACCCATCCACTCTTTTGAATATAGTGTCTGAACCATTTCTCTCCGAAAAACACGAATGAAATGACTCGAAAAAGGAGAGTTTCGCGCATAAAATGAGCCGAAAAAGTCCTAAATACGCCTACAAGAAGATGAGATACATCGGTTTAAACACTCCGAAATTTTAAAAAATCAAAAATACCTTTCCACTATTTTGAATATAGGGTCCTAAACGTTTCTCTACTAAAAACCCGAATGAAATGGGTGGAATGAGGAGAGTTTCGCGCTTGAAATGAGCCGAAAACATCCTAAATACGCCTACTAGGAGATAAGATATAGCGGTTTAAATACACCGAAATTTTAAAAAATCAAAAATACCCTTCCACTATTTTGAATATTGCGTCTTAAGCGTTTCTCTCCAAATAACCCGAATAAAATGGGTCGAAAGAGGAGAGTTTCGCGCATAAAATGAGCCGAAAAAGTCCTAAATACACCTACTAGATGATAAGATACAGCGGTTAAAATACTCCGAAATTTTAAAATATCAAAAATACCCTTCCACTCTTTTGAATATAGCGTCTGAACCATGTCTCACCGAAAAACCCGAATGAAATGTCTCGAAAGAGGAGAGTTTCGCGCTTAAAATGAGCGGAAAAAATCCTAAATACGCCTACTAGAAGATAAGATACAGCGGTTTAAATAATCCGAAATTATAAAAAATCAAAAATACCCTTTCACTATTTTGTAGATAACGTCTAAACCGTTTCTCTCCGAAAAACCTGAATGAAATGATTCGAAAGAGGAGAGATTCGCGCTTGAAATGAGCCAAAAAAATCCTAAATACGTCTACTATAAGATATGATATAGCTGTTTGAAATCTCCGAAATTTTAACAAATCAAAAATACCCTTCCACTCTTTTGAATACAGCGTCTGAACCGTTTCTCTACCAAAAACCCGAATGAAATGACTCGAAAGAAGAGAGATTCTCGCTTGAAATGAGCCAAAAAAATCCTAAATACGGCTACTAGAAGATAAGATAAAGCGGTTTGAAAACTGCGAAATTTTAAAAAATCAAAAATGCTCTTCCACTCTTTTGAATATACCGTTTGAACCGTTTCTCTACGAAAAACCCGAATGAAATGATTCGAACGAGGAGAGTTTCGCGCTTGAAATGAGCCGAAAAAATCCTAAATACGGCTACTAGAAGATGAGATATAGCGGTTTGAAAACTGCGAAATTTTAAATAATCAAAAATACGCTTCCATTATTTTGAAGATAGCGTCTAAACCGTTTCTCTCCGAAAAACCCGAATGAAATGATACGAAAGAGGAGAGGTTCGCGCTTGAAATGAGCCAAAAAAATCCTAAATACGCCTACTAGAAGATAAGACACAGCGGTTTAAAAACTCAGAAAATTTAAGAAATCTAAAATACCCTTCCACTTTTTTGAATATAGCGTCTTAACCGTTTCTCTACCAAACACCCGAATGAAATGGGTCGACAGAAGAGAGTTTCGCGCTTGAAATGAGCCGAAAAAATCCTAAATTCGCCTTCTAGAAGATAAGATACAGCAGTTTAAAAACTCCGAAATTTAAAAAAAAAAATACCCTTCCACTATTTTCAATATAGCGTCTGAACCGTTTCTCTCCGAAAAACCCGAATGAAATGATTCGAAAGAGGAGAGTTTCGCGCCTGAAATGAGCCAAAAAAATCCTAAATACGCATACGACAAGATAAGATACAGCGGTTTGAAAACTCCGAAATTTTAAAAAATCAAAAATGCTCTTCCACTTTTTTGAAGATAGCGTCTGAATCATTTTTCTCCGCAAAACCCGAATGAAATGACTCGAAAGAGGAGAGTTTTGCCCTTGAAATGAGCCAAAAAAATTCTAAATACGCCTACTAGAATATAAGACACAGCGGTTTAAATACAACAAAATTTTAAAAAATCAAAAATACACTTCACTATTTTGAATATAGTGTCTGAACCTTTTCTCTTCGAAAAACCAGAATGAATTGATTCGAAATGGGAGAGTTTCGAGCATGAAATGAGCCAAAAAAATCCTAAATACGCTTACCAGAAAATAAGATACAGCGGTTTAAATCTCCGAAATTTTAAAAAATCAAAAATACCCTTCCACTATTTTAATATATAGTCTGAATCGTTTCTCTCCAAAAAACCCGAATGTAATGATTCGAAAGAGGAGAGCTTCGCGCTTGATATGAGCCGAAAAAATCCTAAATACGCCTACTAGAATATAAGATACAGCGGTATAAATCTACGAAATTTTAAAAAATCAAAAATACCCTTCCACTATTTACAATTTATAGTCTGAACCGTTTCTCTCCGAAAACCCGAATGAAATGGTTCGAAAGAGAGAGGTTCGCGCTTGAAATGAGCCAAAAATATCCTAAATACGTCTACTAGAAGATAAGATATAGCGGTTTAAATCTCCGAAATTTTAAAAAATCAAAAATACCTTTCCACTATTTTGAATACAGCATCTGAACCGTTTCTCTACCAAAAACCCGAATGAAATGCGTCGAAAGAGGAGAGTTTCGCGCTTGAAATAAGCCAAAAAAATCCTAAATAAGCCTACTAGAAGATAAAACACAGCGGTTTAAATACTCAGAAAATTTAAGAAATCTAAAATACCCTTCCACTTTTTTGAATATAGCGTCTTAACCGTTTCTCTACCAAACACCCGAATGAAATGGGTCGACAGAAGAGAGTTTCGCGCTTGAAATGAGCCGAAAAAATCCTAAATTCGCCTTCTAGAAGATAAGATACAACGGTTTAAAAACAGCGAAATTTTAAAAAGTCAACAATACCCTTCCACTATTTTGAATATAGCGTCTAAACTGTTTCACTCCGTAAAACCCGAATGAAATGATTCGAAAGAGGAGAGTTTTTCGCTTGAAATGATCCGAAAAAATCCTAAATACGCCTACGAGAAGATAAGACACAGCGGTTTGAAAACACCGAAATTTTAAAAAATCAAAAATGCTCTTCAACTATTATGAAGATAGCGTCTGAAACGTATCTCCCCGAAAAACCCGAATGAAATGATTCGAAAGAGAAGAGTTTCGTGCTTGAAATGAGCCAAAAACATCCTAAATACGCCTACGAGATGATAAGATACAGCGGTTTGAAAACTCCGAAATTTTAAAAAATCAAAAATACCCTTCCACTCTTTTGAATATAGCGTCTGAACCATTTATCTCCGAAAAATACGAATGAAATGACTCGAAAGAGGAGAGTTTCGCGCATAAAATGAGCCGAAAAAGTCCTAAATACGCCTACAAGAAGATGAGATACATCGGTTTAAACACTCCGAAATTTTAAAAAATCAAATATACCTTTCCACTCTTTTGAATATAGGGTCTTAAACGTTTCTCTACCAAAAACCCGAACGAAATGGGTCGAATGAGGAGAGTTTCGCGCTTGAAATGAGACGAAAAAATCCTAAATACGCCTACTAGGAGATAATATATAGCGGTTTAAATACACCGAAATTTTAAAAAATCAAAAATACCCTTCCACTATTTTGAATATTGCGTCTTAAGCGTTTCTCTCCAAATAA
>NW_028256513.1:0-16701 GCF_048593485.1 Apis florea
CGGATTTTTCGGAGAGAAACGGTTCAGACGCTATATTCAAAATAGTGGAAGGGTATTTTTGATTTTATAAAATTTCAGAATATTTAAACCGCTGTATCTTATCTTCTAGTAGGCGTATTTAGGATTTTTTGGCTCGTTTCAAGCGCGAAACTCTCCTCTTTCGACTCGTTTCTTTCCGGTTTTTCGGAGAGAAACGGTTCAGACGCTATATTCAAAATAGTGGAAGGCCATTTCTGATTTTTTAAAATTTCGGAGTATCTAAACCGCTGTATCTTATCTTCTAGTACGCGTATTTAGGATTTTTTAGGCTCGTTTCAAGCGCGAAACTCTCCTCTTTCGACTATTTTCATTCCGGTTTTTTGGAGAGAAGCTGTTCAGACGCTATATTCAAAATAGTGGAAGGGTATTTTTGATTTTTTACAATTTCGGAATTTTTAAACCGCTGTATCTTATCTTCTAGTAGGCAAATTTAGGATTTTTTTGGCTCGTTTCAAGCGCGAAACTCTCCTCTTTCGACTCGTTTCATTCCGGTTTTTCGGAGAGTAACGGTTCAGACGCTATATTCAGAAGATTGGAGGGTATTTTTGATTTTTTAAAATTTCGATGTATTTAAACCGCTGTATCTTATCTTCTAGTAGGCGAATTTAGGATTTTTTTGGCTCGTTTCAAGCGCGAAACTCTCCTCTTTCGACTCGTTTCATTCCGGTTTTTCGGAGAGAAACGGTTCAGATGCTATCTTCAAAATAGTGGAAGAGTATTTTTGAATTTTTAAAATTTCGGAATTTTTAAACCGCTGTATCTTATCTTCTAGTAGGCGTATTTAGGATATTTTTGGCTCATTTCAAGCGCGGTACACTCCTCTTTCGACTCATTTCATTCGGGTTTTTCGGAGAGAAACGGTTCAGAAGGAATATTCAAAATAGGGGAAGGGTATTTCTGATTTTTTAAAATTTCGAAATTTTTAAATCGCTGTATCTTATTTTCTAGTAGGCGTATTTAGGATTTTTTTGGCTCCCTTCATGCGCGAAACTCTCCTCTTTCGACTCATTTCATTCGGGTTTTTGGAGAGAAACGGTTCAGACGCTATATTCAAAATAGTGGAAGGGTATTTTTGATTTTATAAAATTTCATAATATTTAAACCGCTGTATCTTATCTTCTAGTAGGCGAATTTAGGATTTTTTTGGCTCGTTTCAAGCGCGAAACTCTCCTCTTTCGACTCGTTTCATTCCGGTTTTTCGGAGAGAAACGGTTCAGACGCTATATTCAAAGGAGTGGAAGGGTATTTTAGATTTTTAAAAATTAAGGAATTTTTAAACCGCTGTATCTTATCTTCTAGTAGGCGAATTTAGGATTTTTTTGGCTCGTTTCAAGCGCGAAACTCTCCTCTTTCGACTCATTTCATTCGGGTTTTTTGGTGAGAAGCTGTTCAGACGCTATATTCAAAATAGTGGAAGGGTATTTTTGATTTTTTACAATTTCGGAATTTTTAAACCGCTGTATCTTATCTTCTAGTAGGCAAATTTAGGATTTTTTTGGCTCGTTTCAAGCGCGAAACTCTCCTCTTTCGACTCGTTTCATTCCGGTTTTTCGGAGAGAAACGGTTCAGATGCTATCTTCAAAATAGTGGAAGAGTATTTTTGATTTTTTAAAATTTCGGAATACTTAAACCGCTGTATCATATCTTCTAGTAAGCGTATTTAGGATATTTTTGGCTCATTTCAAGCGCGGTACACTCCTCTTTCGACTCATTTCATTCGGGTTTTTCGGAGAGAAACGGTTCAGAAGCAATATTCAAAATAGGGGTAGGGTATTTCTGATTTTTTAAAATTTCGAAATTTTTAAATCGCTTTATCTTATCTTCTAGTAGGCGTATTTAGGATTTTTTTGGCTCCCTTCATGCGAGAAACTCTCCTCTTTCGACTCATTTCATTCGGGTTTTTGGAGAGAAGCTGTTCAGACGCTATATTCAAAATAGTGGAAGGGTATTTTTGATTTTTTACAATTTCGGAATTTTTAAACCGCTGTATCTTATCTTCTAGTAGGCAAATTTAGGATTTTTTTGGCTCGTTTCAAGCGCGAAACTCACCTCTTTCGACTCATTTCATTCGGGTTTTTCGGAGAGAAACGGTTCAGACGCTATATTCAAAAGATTGGATTGTATTTTTGATTTTTTAAAATTTCGATGTCTTTAAACCGCTGTATCTTATCTTCTAGTACGCGTATTTTGGATTTTTTTGGCTCGTTTCAAGCGCGAAACTCTCCTCTTTCGACTCGTTTCATTCCGGTTTTTCGGAGAGAAACGGTTCAAATGCTATCTTCAAAATAGTGGAAGAGTATTTTTGATTTTTTAAAATTTCGGAATTTTTAAACCGCTGTATCTTATCTTCTAGTAGGCGTATTTAGGATATTTTTGGCTCATTTCAAGCGCGGTACACTCCTCTTTCGACTCATTTCATTCGGGTTTTTCGGAGAGAAACGGTTCAGAAGCAATATTCAAAAGATTGGAGGGTATTTTTGATTTCTTAAAATTTCGGAATTTTTAAACCGCTGTATCTTATCTTCTAGTAGGCGTATTTAGGATTTTTTTGGCTCCCTTCATGCGCGAAACTCTCCTCTTTCGACTCATTTCATTCGGGTTTTTCGGAGAGAAACTGTTCAGACGCTATATTCAAAATAGTGGAAGGGTATTTTTGATTTTTTAAAATTTCGGAATTTTTAAAACGCTGTATCTTATCTTCTAGTAGGCGTATTTAGGATTTTTTGGGCTCATTTCAAGCGCGAAACTCTCCTCTTTCGAATCGTTTCATTCCTGTTTTTCGGAGAGAAACGGTTCAGACGCTATATTCATAAAAGTGGAAGGGTATTTTTGATTATTTAAAATTTCGGAATTTTTAAACCTCTGTATCTTATCTTCTACTAGGGGTATATAGGATATTTTTGGCTCCCTTCATGCTCGAAACTCTCCTCTTTCGACTCATTTCATTCGGGTTTTTCGGAGAGAAACGGTTCAGACGCTATATTCAAAAGATTGGAGGGTATTTTTGATTTTTTAAAATTTCGATGTCTTTAATCCGCTGTATCTTATCTTCTAGTACGCTTATTTTGGATTTTTTTGGCTCGTTTCAAGCGCGAAACTCTCCTATTTCGACTCGTTTCATTCCGGTTTTTCGGAGAGAAACGGTTCAGACGGTATATTCAAAATAGTGGAAGGCCATTTCTGATTTTTTAAAATTTCGGAGTATCTAAACCGCTGTATCTTATCTTCTAGTACGCGTATTTAGGATTTTTTTGGCTCGTTTCAAGCGCGAAACTCTCCTCTTTCGATTCGTTTCATTCCGGTTTTTCGGAGAGAAACGGTTCAGACGCTATATTCAAAATAGTGGAAGGGTATTTTTGATTTTTTAAAATTTCGGAATTTTTAAAACGCTGTATCGTATCTTCTAGTAGGCGCATTTAGGATTTTTTTTGCTCATTTCAAGCGCGAAACTCTCCTCTTTCGACTCATTTCATTCGGGTTTTTCGGAGAGAAACGGTTCAGACGGTATATTCAAAATAGTGGAAGGCCATTTCTGATTTTTTAAAATTTCGGAGTATCTAAACCGCTGTATCTTATCTTCTAGTACGCGTATTTAGGATTTTTTTGGCTCGTTTCAAGCGCGAAACTCTCCTCTTTCGATTCGTTTCATTCCGGTTTTTCGGAGAGAAACGGTTCAGACGCTATATTCAAAATAGTGGAAGGGTATCTTAGATTTTTAAAAATTAAGGAATTTTTAAACCGCTGTATCTTATCTTCTAGTAGGCATATTTAGGATTTTTTTGGCTCCCTTCATGCGCGAAACTCTCCTCTTTCGACTCATTTCTTTCGGGTTTTTCGGAGAGAAACTGTTCAGACGCTATATTCAAAATAGTGGAAGGGTATTTTTGATTTTTTAAAATTTCGGAATTTTTAAAACGCTGTATCTTATCTTCTAGTAGGCGTATTTAGGATTTTTTTGGCTCGTTTCAAGCGCGAAACTCTCCTCTTTCGACTCGTTTCATTCCGGTTTTTCGGAGAGAAACGGTTCAGACGCTATATTCAAAATAGTGGAAGGGTATTTTAGATTTTTAAAAATTAAGGAATTTTTAAACCGCTGTATCTTATCTTCTAGTAGGCGTATTTAGAATTTTTTTGGCTCCCTTCATGCGCGAAACTCTCCTATTTCGACTCATTTCATTCGGGTTTTTCGGAGAGAAACTGTTCAGACGCTATATTCAAAAGAGTGGAAGGGTATTTTTGATTTTTTAAAATTTCGGAATTTTTAAAACGCTGTATCGTATCTTCTAGTAGGCGTATTTAGGATTTTTTGGGCTCATTTCAAGCGCGAAACTCTCCTCTTTCGAATCGTTTCATTCCTGTTTTTCGGAGAGAAACGGTTCAGACGCTATATTCATAAAAGTGGAAGGGTATTTTTGATTATTTAAAATTTCGGAATTTTTAAACCTCTGTATCTTATCTTCTAGTAGGCGTATTTAGGATATATTTGGCTCCCTTCATGCTCGAAACTCATCTCTTTCGACTCATTTCATTCGGGTTTTTCGGAGAGAAACGGTTCAGACGCTATATTCAAAAGATTGGAGGGTATTTTTGATTTTTTAAAATTTCGGAATTTTTAAAACGCTGTATCTTATCTTCTAGTAGGCGTATTTAGGATTTTTTGGGCTCATTTCAAGCGCGAAACTCTCCTCTTTCGAATCGTTTCATTCCTGTTTTTCGGAGAGAAACGGTTCAGACGCTATATTCATAAAAGTGGAAGGGTATTTTTGATTATTTAATATTTCGGAATATTTAAACCTCTATATCTTATCTTCTAGTAGGCGTATTTAGGATATTTTTGGCTCCCTTCATGCTCGAAACTCTCCTCTTTCGACTCATTTCATTCGGGTTTTTCGGAGAGAAACGGTTCAGACGCTATATTCAAAAGATTGGAGGGTATTTTTGATTTTTTAAAATTTCGATGTCTTTAAACCGCTGTATCTTATCTTCTAGTACGCGTATTTTGAATTTTTTGGCTCGTTTCAAGCGCGAAACTCTCCTCTTTCGACTCGTTTCATTCCGGTTTATCGGAGAGAAACGGTTCAGATGCTATCTTCAAAATAGTGGAAGAGTATTTTTGATTTTTTAAAATTTCGGAATTTTTAAACCGCTGTATCTTATCTTCTAGTAGGCGTATTTAGGATTATTTTGGCTCCTTACAAGCGCGAAACTCTCCTCTTTTGAACGCTTTCATTCGGATTTTTCGGAGAGAAACGGTTCAGACGCTATATTCAAAATAGTGGAAGGGTATTTTTGATTTTATAAAATTTCAGAATATTTAAACCGCTGTATCTTATCTTCTAGTAGGCGAATTTAGGATTTCTTTGGCTCGTTTCAAGCGCGAAACTCTCCTCTTTCGACTCGTTTCATTCCGGTTTTTCGGAGAGAAACGGTTCAGATGCTATCTTCAAAATAGTGGAAGAGTATTTTTGATTTTTTAAAATTTCGGAATTTTTAAACCGCTGTATCTTATCTTCTAGTAGGCGTATTTAGGATATTTTTGGCTCATTTCAAGCGCGGTACACTCCTCTTTCGACTCATTTCATTCGGGTTTTTCGGAGAGAAACGGTTCAGAAGCAATATTCAAAAGATTGGAGGGTATTTTTGATTTCTTAAAATTTCGGAATTTTTAAACCGCTGTATCTTATCTTCTAGTAGGCGTATTTAGGATTTTTTTGGCTCCCTTCATGCGCGAAACTCTCCTCTTTCGACTCATTTCATTCGGGTTTTTCGGAGAGAAACTGTTCAGACGCTATATTCAAAATAGTGGAAGGGTATTTTTGATTTTTTAAAATTTCGGAATTTTTAAAACGCTGTATCTTATATTCTAGTAGGCGTATTTACGATTTTTTGAGCTCATTTTAAGCGCGAAACTCTCCTCTTTCGAATCGTTTCATTCCGGTTTTTCGGAGAGAAACGGTTCAGACGCTATCTTCAAAATAGTGGAAGAGTATTTTTGATTTTTAAAAATTTCGGAATTTTTAAACCGCTGTATCTTATCTTCTAGTAGGCGTATTTAGGATATTTTTGGCTCATTTCAAGCGCGGTACACTCCTCTTTCGACTCATTTCATTCGGGTTTTTCGGAGAGAAACGGTTCAGCAGCAATATTCAAAATAGGGGAAGGGTATTTCTGATTTTTTAAAATTTCGAAATTTTTAAATCGCTGTATCTTATCTTCTAGTAGGCGTATTTAGGATTTTTTTGGCTCCCTTCATGCGCGAAACTCTCCTCTTTCGACTCATTTCATTCGGGTTTTTGGAGAGAAGCTGTTCAGACGCTATATTCAAAATAGTGGAAGGGTATTTTTGATTTTTTACAATTTCGGAATTTTTAAACCGCTGTATCTTATCTTCTAGTAGGCAAATTTAGGATTTTTTTGGCTCGTTTCAAGCGCGAAACTCTCCTCTTTCGACTCATTTCATTCGGGTTTTTCGGAGAGAAACGGTTCAGACGCTATATTCAAAAGATTGGATTGTATTTTTGATTTTTTAAAATTTCGATGTCTTTAAACCGCTGTATCTTATCTTCTAGTACGCGTATTTTGGATTTTTTTGGCTCGTTTCAAGCGCGAAACTCTCCTCTTTCGACTCGTTTCATTCCGGTTTTTCGGAGAGAAACGGTTCAAACGCTATCTTCAAAATAGTGGAAGAGTATTTTTGATTTTTTAAAATTTCGGAATTTTTAAACCGCTGTATCTTATCTTCTAGTAGGCGTATTTAGGATATTTTTGGCTCATTTCAAGCGCGGTACACTCCTCTTTCGACTCATTTCATTCGGGTTTTTCGGAGAGAAACGGTTCAGAAGCAATATTCAAAAGATTGGAGGGTATTTTTGATTTCTTAAAATTTCGGAATTTTTAAACCGCTGTATCTTATCTTCTAGTAGGCGTATTTAGGATTTTTTTGGCTCCCTTCATGCGCGAAACTCTCCTCTTTCGACTCATTTCATTCGGGTTTTTCGGAGAGAAACTTTTCAGACGCTATATTCAAAATAGTGGAAGGGTATTTTTGATTTTTTAAAATTTCGGAATTTTTAAAACGCTGTATCTTATCTTCTAGTAGGCGTATTTAGGATTTTTTGGGCTCATTTCAAGCGCGAAACTCTCCTCTTTCGAATCGTTTCATTCCTGTTTTTCGGAGAGAAACGGTTCAGACGCTATATTCATAAAAGTGGAAGGGTATTTTTGATTATTTAAAATTTCGGAATTTTTAAACCTCTGTATCTTATCTTCTAGTAGGCGTATTTAGGATATTTTTGGCTCCCTTCATGCTCGAAACTCTCCTCTTTCGACTCATTACATTCGGGTTTTTCGGAGAGAAACGGTTCAGACGCTATATTCAAAAGATTGGAGGGTATTTTTGATTTTTTAAAATTTCGGAATTTTTAAAACGCTGTATCTTATCTTCTAGTAGGCGTATTTAGGATTTTTTGGGCTCATTTCAAGCGCGAAACTCTCCTCTTTCGAATCGTTTCATTCCTGTTTTTCGGAGAGAAACGGTTCAGACGCTATATTCATAAAAGTGGAAGGGTACTTTTGATTTTTTAAAATTTCGGAATTTTTAAACCGCTGTATCTTATCTTCTAGTAGGCGTATTTAGGATATTTTTGGCTCCCTTCATGCTCGAAACTCTCCTCTTTCGACTCATTTCATTCGGGTTTTTCGGAGAGAAACGGTTCAGACGCTATATTCAAAAGATTGGAGGGTATTTTTGATTTTTTAAAATTTCGATGTCTTTAAACCGCTGTATCTTATCTTCTAGTACGCGTATTTTGAATTTTTTGGCTCGTTTCAAGCGCGAAACTCTCCTCTTTCGACTCGTTTCATTCCGGTTTATCGGAGAGAAACGGTTCAGATGCTATCTTCAAAATAGTGGAAGAGTATTTTTGATTTTTTAAAATTTCGGAATTTTTAAACCGCTGTATCTTATCTTCTAGTAGGCGTATTTAGGATATTTTTGGCTAATTTCAAGCGCGGTACACTCCTCTTTCGACTCATTTCATTCGGGTTTTTCGGAGAGAAACGGTTCAGAAGCAATATTCAAAAGATTGGTAGGGTATTTTTGATTTTTCAAAATTTCAGAATTTTTAAATCGCTGTATCTTATCTTCTAGTAGGCGTATTTAGGATTTTTTTGGCTCCCTTCATGCGCGAAACTCTCCTCTTTCGACTCATTTCATTCGGGTTTTTTGGAGAGAAACTGTTCAGACGCTATATTCAAAATAGTGGAAGGGTATTTTTGATTTTTTAAAATTTCGGAATATTTAAAACGCTGTATCTTATCTTCTAGTAGGCGTATTGAGGATTTTTTGGCTCGTTTCAAGCACGAAACTCTCCTCTTTCGAATCGTTTCATTCCTGTTTTTCTGAGAGAAACAGTTAAGACGCTATATTCTTAAAAGTGGAAGGGTATTTTAGATTTTTAAAAATTAAGGAATTTTTAAACCGCAGTATCTTATCTTCTAGTAGGCGTATTTAGGATATTTTTCGCTCCCTTCATGCTCGAAACTCTCCTCTTTCGACTCATTTCATTCGGGTTTTTCGGAGAGAAACGGTTCAGACGCTATATTCTAAAGATTGGAGGGTATTTTTGATTTTTTAAAATTTCGATGTCTTTAAACCGCTGTATTTTATTTTCTAGTAGGCGTATTTAGGATTTTTTTGGCTCGTTTCAAGCGCGAAACTCTCCTCTTTCGACTCGTTTCTTTCCGGTTTTTCGGAGAGAAACGGTTCAGACGCTATATTCAAAATAGTGGAAGGCCATTTCTGATTTTTTAAAATTTCGGAGTATCTAAACCGCTGTATCTTATCTTCTAGTACGCGTATTTAGGATTTTTTAGGCTCGTTTCAAGCGCGAAACTCTCCTCTTTCGACTATTTTCATTCCGGTTTTTCGGAGAGAAATGGTTCAGACGCAATATTCAAAAGATTGGAGGATATTTTTGATTTTTTAAAATTTTGATGTCTTTAAACCGCTGTATCTTATCTTCTAGTAGGCGTATTTAGGATTTTTTGGGCTCATTTCAAGCGCGAAACGCTCCTCTCTCGAATCGTTTCATTCCGGTTATGCGGAGAGAAACGGTTCAGACGCTATATTCAAATGATTGGTAGGGTATTTTTGATTTTTCAAAATTTCAGAATTTTTAAATCGCTGTATCTTATCTTCTAGTAGGCGTATTTAGGATTTTTTTGGCTCCCTTCATGCGCGAAACTCTCCTCTTTCGACTCATTTCATTCGGGTTTTTTGGAGAGAAGCTGTTCAGACGCTATATTCAAAATAGTGGAAGGGTATTTTTGATTTTTTAAAATTTCGGAATATTTAAAACGCTGTATCTTATCTTCTAGTAGGCGTATTGAGGATTTTTTGGCTCGTTTCAAGCGCGAAACTCTCCTCTTTCGAATCGTTTCATTCCTGTTTTTCTGAGAGAAACGGTTAAGACGCTATATTCATAAAAGTGGAAGGGTATTTTAGATTTTTAAAAATTAAGGAATTTTTAAACCGCTGTATCTTATCTTCTAGTAGGCGTAGGATATTTTTGGCTCCCTTCATGCTCGAAACTCTCCTCTTTCGACTCATTTCATTCGGGTTTTTCGGAGAGAAACGGTTCAGACGCTATATTCAAAAGAGTGGAAGGGTATTTTAGATTTTTAAAAATTTCGGAATGTATAAACCGTTGTATCTTAACTTCTAGTAGGCGTATTTTGGATTTTTTGGGCTCATTTCAAGCGCGAAACTCTCCTCTTTCGACTCGTTTCATTCCGGTTTTTCGGAGAGAAACGGTTCAGACGCTATATTCAAAAGATTGGTAGGGTATTTTTGATTTTTCAAAATTTCAGAATATTTAAACCGCTGTATCGTATCTTCTAGTAGGCGCATTTAGGATTTTTTTTGCTCATTTCAAGCGCGAAACTCTCCTCTTTCGACTCATTTCATTCGGGTTATTCGGAGAGAAACGGTTCAGACGCTATATTCAAAAGAGTGGAAGGCCATTTCTGATTTTTTAAATTTCGGAGTATCTAAACCGCTGTATCTTATCTTCTAGTACGCGTATTTAGGATTTTTTTGGGTCGTTTCAAGCGCGAAACTCTCCTCTTTCGACTATTTTCATTCCGGTTTTTCGGAGAGAAACGGTTCAGACGCTATATTCAAAAGATTGGAGGGTATTTTTGATTTTTTAAAATTTTGTTGTCTTTAAACAGCTGTATCTTATCTTCTAGTAGGCGTGTTTAGGATTTTTTTGGCTCGTTTCAAGCGCGATACTCTCCTCTTTCGACTCGTTTCATTCCGGTTTTTCGGAGAGAAACTGTTCAGACGCTATATTCAATATAGTGGAAGGGTATTTTAGATTTTTTAAAATTTCGGAATGTTTAAAACCTTGTATCTTATCTTCTAGTAGGCGTATTTAGGATTTTTTTGGCTCACTTCAAGCGAGAAACTCTCCTCTTTCGACTCGTTTCATTCCGGTTTTTCGGAGAGAAACTGTTCAGACGCTATATTCAAAATAGTGGAAGGGTATTTATGATTTTTTAAAATTTCGGAATTTTTAAACCGCTGTAACTTATCTTCTAGTAGGCGTATTTAGGATTTTTTGTGCTCATTTCAAGCGCGAAACTCTCCTCTTTCGACTCGTTTCATTCCGGTTTTCCGGAGAGAAACAGTTCAGACGCTATATTCAAAATATTGGAGGGTATTTTTGATTTTTTAAAATTTCGATGTCTTTAAACCGCTGTATCTTATCTTCTAGTAGGCGTATTAAGAATTTTTTTGGCTCGTTTCAAGCGCGAAACTCTCCTCTTTCGACTCGTTTCATTCCGGTTTGTCGAAGAGAAACGGTTCAGACGCTATATTCAAAATAGTGGAAGGGTATTTTAGATTTTTAAAAATTTCGGAATGTTTAAACCGTTGTATCTTATCTTCTAGTAGGCGTATTTAGGATTTTTTGGGCTCATTTCAAGCGCAAAACTCTCCTCTTTCGACTCGTTTCATTCCGATTATCCGGAGAGAAACAGTTCAGATGCTATCTTCAAAATAGTGGAAGGGTATTTTTGATTTTTTAAAATTTCGGAATTTTTAAACCGCTGTATCTTATCTTCTAGTAGGCGTATTTAGGATTTTTTTGGCTCCCTTCATGCGCGAAACTCTCCTCTTTCGACTGATTTCATTCGGATTTTTCGGAGAGAAACGGTTCAGACGCTATATTCAAAAGATTAGAGGGTATTTTTGATTTTTTAAAATTTCAGAATATTTAAACCGCTGTATCTTATCTTCTAGTAGGCGTATTTAGGATTTTTTTGGCTCGTTTCAAGCGCGAAACTCTCCTCTTTCGACTCGTTTCATTCCGGTTTTTCGGAGAGAAACGGTTCAGACGCTATATTCAAAAGAGTGGAAGGGTATTTTAGATTTTTAAAAATTTCGGAATGTTTAAACCGTTGTATCTTATCTTCTAGTAGGCGTATTTAGGATTTTTTGGGCTCACTTCAAGCGCAAAACTCTCCTCTTTCGACTCGTTTCATTCCGGTTTGTCGGAGAGAAACGGTTCAGACGCTATATTCAAAATAGTGGAAGGCCATTTCTGATTTTTTAAAATTTCGGAGTATCTAAACCGCTGTATCTTATCTTCTAGTACGCGTATTTAGGATTTTTTAGGCTCGTTTCAAGCGCGAAACTCTCCTCTTTCGACTATTTTCATTCCGGTTTTTCGGAGAGAAATGGTTCAGACGCTATATTCAAAAGATTGGAGGGTATTTTTGATTTTTTAAAATTTTGATGTCTTTAAACCGCTGTATCTTATCTTCTAGTAGGCGTATTTAGGATTTTTTTGGCTCGTTTCAAGCGCGAAACTCTCCTCTTTCGACTCGTTTCATTCCGGTTTTTCGGAGAGAAACGGTTCAGACGCTATATTCAATATAGTGGAAGGGTATTTTAGATTTTTTAAAATTTCGGAATTTTTAAACCCTTGTATCTTATCTTCTAGTAGGCGTATTTAGGATTTTTTTGGCTCCCTTCAAGCGAGAAACTCTCCTCTTTCGCCTCATTTCATTCGGGTTTTTCGGAGAGAAACTGTTCAGACGCTATATTCAAAATAGTGGAAGGGTATTTATGATTTTTTAAAATTTCGGAATATTTAAACCGCTGTATCTTATCTTCTAGTAGGCGTATTTAGGATTTTTTGGGCTCATTTCAAGCGCGAAACTCTCCTCTTTCGAATCGTTTCATTCCGGTTATCCGGAGAGAAACAGTTCAGACGCTATCTTCAAAATAGTGGAAGGGTATTTTTGATTTTTTAAAATTTCGGAATTTTTAAACCGCTGTATCTTATCTTCTAGTAGGCGTATTTAGGATATTTTTGGCTCATTTCAAGCGCGGTACACTCCTCTTTCGACTCATTTCATTCGGGTTTTTTGGAGAGAAACGGTTCAGACGCAATATTCAAAATAGTGGAAGGGTATTTCTGATTTTTTAAAATTTCGAAGTTTTTAAAACGCTGTATCTTATCTTCTAGTAGGCGTATTTAGGATTTTTTTGGCTCCCTTCATGCGCGAAACTCTCCTCTTTCGACTCATTTCATTCGGGTTTTTCGGAGAGAAACTGTTCAGACGCTATATTCAAAATAGTGGAAGGGTATTTATGATTTTTTAAAATTTCGGAATTTTTAAACCGCTGTAACTTATCTTCTAGTAGGCGTATTTAGGATTTTTTGTGCTCCCTTCAAGCGCGAAACTCTCCTCTTTCGACTCGTTTCATTCCGGTTTTTCGGAGAGAAACTGTTCAGACGCTATATTCAAAATAGTGGAGGGCATTTTTGATTTTTTAAAATTTCGAAGTATTTAAAACGCTGTATCTTATCTTCTAGTAGGCGTATTTAGGATTTTTTTGGCTCGTTTCAAGCGCGAAACTCTCCTCTTTCGACTCGTTTCATTCCGGTTTGTCGGAGAGAAACGGTTCAGACGCTATATTCAAAATAGTGGAAGGGTATTTTAGATTTTTAAAAATTTCGGAATGTTTAAACCGTTGTATCTTATCTTCTAGTAGGCGTATTTAGGATTTTTTGGGCTCATTTCAAGCGCAAAACTCTCCTCTTTCGACTCGTTTCATTCCGGTTTTCCGGAGAGAAACAGTTCAGACGCTATCTTCAAAAAAGTGGAAGGGTATTTTTGATTTTTTAAAATTTCGGAATTTTTAAACCGCTGTATCTTATCTTCTAGTAGGCGTATTTAGGATTTTTTTGGCTCCTTTCAAGCGCGAAACTCTCCTCTTTCGACTGATTTCATTCGGATTTTTCGGAGAGAAACAGTTCAGACGCTATATTCAAAAGATTAGAGGGTATTTTTGATTTTTTAAAATTTCAGAATATTTAAACCGCTGTATCTTATCTTCTAGTAGGCGTATTTAGGATTTTTTTGGCTCGTTTCAAGCGCGAAACTCTCCTCTTTCGACTCGTTTCATTCCGGTTTTTCGGAGAGAAACGGTTCAGACGCTATATTCAAAAGAGTGGAAGGGTATTTTAGTTTTTTAAAAATTTCGGAATGTTTAAACCGTTGTATCTTATCTTCTAGTAGGCGTATTTTGGATTTTTTGGGCTCATTTCAAGCGCAAAACTCTCCTCTTTCGACTCGTTTCATTCCGGTTTGTCGGAGAGAAACGGTTCAGACGCTATATTCAAAATAGTGGAAGGCCATTTCTGATTTTTTAAAATTTCGGAGTATCTAAACCGCTGTATCTTATCTTCTAGTACGCGTATTTAGGATTTTTTAGGCTCGTTTCAAGCGCGAAACTCTCCTCTTTCGACTATTTTCATTCCGGTTTTTCGGAGAGAAATGGTTCAGACGCTATATTCAAAAGATTGGAGGGTATTTTTGATTTTTTAAAATTTTGATGTCTTTAAACCGCTGTATCTTATCTTCTAGTAGGCGTATTTAGGATTTTTTTGGCTCGTTTCAAGCGCGAAACTCTCCTCTTTCGACTCGTTTCATTCCGGTTTTTCGGGGAGAAACGGTTCAGACGCTATATTCAATATAGTGGAAGGGTATTTTAGATTTTTTAAAATTTCGGAATTTTTAAACCCTTGTATCTTATCTTCTAGTAGGCGTATTTAGGATTTTTTTGGCTCCCTTCATGCGAGAAACTCTCCTCTTTCGCCTCATTTCATTCGGGTTTTTCGGAGAGAAACTGTTCAGACGCTATATTCAAAATAGTGGAAGGGTATTTATGATTTTTTAAAATTTCGGAATATTTAAACCGCTGTATCTTATCTTCTAGTAGGCGTATTTAGGATTTTTTGGGCTCATTTCAAGCGCGAAACTCTCCTCTTTCGAATCGTTTCATTCCGGTTATCCGGAGAGAAACAGTTCAGATGCTATCTTCAAAATAGTGGAAGGGTATTTTTGATTTTTTAAAATTTCGGAATTTTTAAACCGCTGTATCTTATCTTCTAGTAGGCGTATTTAGGATATTTTTGGCTCATTTCAAGCGCGGTACACTCCTCTTTCGACTCATTTCATTCGGGTTTTTCGGAGAGAAACGGTTCAGACGCTATATTCAAAATAGTGGAAGGGTATTTCTGATTTTTTAAAATTTCGAAGTTTTTAAAACGCTGTATCTTATCTTCTAGTAGGCGTATTTAGGATTTTTTTGGCTCCCTTCATGCGAGAAACTCTCCTCTTTCGCCTCATTTCATTCGGGTTTTTCGGAGAGAAACTGTTCAGACGCTATATTCAAAATAGTGGAAGGGTATTTATGATTTTTTAAAATTTCGGAATATTTAAACCGCTGTATCTTATCTTCTAGTAGGCGTATTTAGGATTTTTTTGGCTCATTTCAAGCGCGAAACTCTCCTCTTTCGACTCGTTTCATTCCGGTTTTTCGGAGAGAAACTGTTCAGACGCTATATTCAAAATAGTGGAAGGGTATTTTAGATTTTTTAAAATTTCGGAATTTTTAAACCCCTGTATCTTATCTTCTAGTAGGCGTATTTAGGATTTTTTTGGCTCCCTTCAAGCGAGAAACTCTCCTCTTTCGCCTCATTTCATTCGGGTTTTTCGGAGAGAAACTGTTCAGACGCTATATTCAAAATAGTGGAAGGGTATTTATGATTTTTTAAAATTTCGGAATATTTAAACCGCTGTATCTTATCTTCTAGTAGGCGTATTTAGGATTTTTTGGGCTCATTTCAAGCGCGAAACTCTCCTCTTTCGAATCGTTTCATTCCGGTTATCCGGAGAGAAACAGTTCAGATGCTATCTTCAAAATAGTGGAAGGGTATTTTTGATTTTTTAAAATTTCGGAATTTTTAAACCGCTGTATCTTATCTTCTAGTAGGCGTATTTAGGATATTTTTGGCTCATTTCAAGCGCGGTACACTCCTCTTTCGACTCATTTCATTCGGGTTTTTTGGAGAGAAACGGTTCAGACGCTATATTCAAAATAGGGGAAGGGTATTTCTGATTTTTTAAAATTTCGAAGTTTTTAAAACGCTGTATCTTATCTTCTAGTAGGCGTATTTAGGATTTTTTTGGCTCCCTTCATGCGAGAAACTCTCCTCTTTCGACTCATTTCATTCGGGTTTTTCGGAGAGAAACTGTTCAGACGCTATATTCAAAATAGTGGAAGGGCATTTTTGATTTTTTAAAATTTCGGAATATTTAAAACGCTGTATCTTATCTTCTAGTAGGCGTATTTAGGATTTTTTTGGCTCGTTTCAAGCGCGAAACTCTCCTCTTTCGACTCGTTTCATTCCGGTTTTTCGGAGAGAAACGGTTCAGACGCTATATTCAAAAGAGTGGAAGGGTATTTTAGATTTTTAAAAATTTCGTAATTTTAAACCGTTGTATCTTATCTTCTAGTAGGCGTATTTTGGATTTTTTGGGCTCATTTCAAGCGCGAAACTCTCCTCTTTCGACTGATTTCATTCGGATTTTTCGGAGAGAAACAGTTCAGACGCTATATTCAAAAGATTAGAGGGTATTTTTGATTTTTTAAAATTTCAGAATATTTAAACCGCTGTATCTTATCTTCTAGTAGGCGTATTTAGGATTTTTTTGGCTCGTTTCAAGCGCGAAACTCTCCTCTTTCGACTCGTTTCATTCCGGTTTTTCGGAGAGAAACGGTTCAGACGCTATATTCAAAAGAGTGGAAGGGTATTTTAGTTTTTTAAAAATTTCGGAATGTTTAAACCGTTGTATCTTATCTTCTAGTAGGCGTATTTTGGATTTTTTGGGCTCATTTCAAGCGCGAAACTCTCCTCTTTCGACTCGTTTCATTCCGGTTTGTCGGAGAGAAACGGTTCAGACGCTATATTCAAAATAGTGGAAGGCCATTTCTGATTTTTTAAAATTTCGGAGTCTCTAAACCGCTGTATCTTATCTTCTAGTACGCGTATTTAGGATTTTTTTGGCTCGTTTCAAGCGCGAACCTCTCCTCTTTCGACTATTTTCATTCCGGTTTTTCGGAGAGAAACGGTTCAGACGCTATATTCAAAAGATTGGAGGGTATTTTTGATTTTTTAAAATTTTGATGTCTTTAAACCGCTGTATCTTATCTTCTAGTAGGCGTATTTAGGATTTTTTTGGCTCGTTTCAAGCGCGAAACTCTCCTCTTTCGACTCGTTTCATTCCGGTTTTTCGTGGAGA
>NW_028256514.1:0-3855 GCF_048593485.1 Apis florea
ACCGCTGTATCTTATCTTCTAGTAGGCGTATTTAGGATATTTTTGGCTCATTTCAAGCGCGGTACACTCCTCTTTCGACTCATTTCATTCGGGTTTTTCGGAGAGAAACGGTTCAGACGCTATATTCAAAATAGTGGAAGGGTATTTTTGATTTTATAAAATTTCAGAATTTTTAAACCGCTGTATCTTATCTTCTAGTAGGCGAATTTAGGATATTTTGGCTCATTTTAAGCGCGGAACTCTCCTCTTTCGACTCATTTCATTCGGGTTTTTCGGAGAGAAACGGTTCAGACGCTATATTCAAAAGAGTGGAAGGGTATTTTAGATTTTTAAAAATTTCGGAATGTTTAAACCGTTGTATCTTATCTTCTAGTAGGCTTATTAAGGATATTTTGGCTCATTTTAAGCGCGGAACTCACCTCTTTCGACTCGTTTCATTCCGGTTTTTCGGAGAGAAACGGTTCAGACGCTATATTCAAGATAGTGGAAGGGTATTTTAGATTTTTTAAAATTTCGGAATCTTTAAACCCTTGTATCTTATCTTCTAGTAGGCGTATTTAGGATTTTCTTGGCTCCCTTCATGCGAGAAACTCTCCTCTTTCGCCTCATTTCATTCCGGTTTTTCGGAGAGAAACGGTTCAGACGCTATATTCAAAAGAGTGGAAGGGTATTTTAGATTTTTAAAAATTTCGGAATGTTTAAACCGTTGTATCTTATCTTCTAGTAGGCTTATTAAGGATTTTTTGGGCTCATTTCAAGCGCGAAACTCTCCTCTTTCGACTCGTTTCATTCCGGTTATCCGGAGAGAAACAGTTCAGATGCTATCTTCAATATAGTGGAAGGGTATTTTTGATTTTTTAAAATTTCGGAATTTTTAAACCGCTGTATCTTATCTTCTAGTAGGCGTATTTAGGAAATTTTTGGCTCATTTCAAGCGCGGTACACTCCTCTTTCGACTCATTTCATTCGGGTTTTTCGGAGAGAAACGGTTCAGACGCTATATTCAAAATAGTGGAAGGGTATTTTTGATTTTATAAAATTTCAGAATATTTAAACCGCTGTATCTTATCATCTAGTAGGCGAATTTAGGATTTTTTTGGCTCATTTTAAACGAGGAACTCTCCTCTTTCGACTCATTTCATTCGGGTTTTTCGGAGAGAAACGGTTCAGACGCTATATTCAAAAGATTGGAGGGTATTTTTGATTTCTTAAAATTTCGGAATTTTCAAACCACTGTATCTTATCTTCTAGTAGGCGTATTTAGGATTTTTTTGGCTCCCTTCATGCGAGAATCTCTCCTCTTTCGCCTCATTTCATTCGGGTTTTTCGGAGAGAAACTGTTCAGACGATATAATCAAAAGAGTGGAAGGGTATTTTTGATTTTTTAAAATCTCGGAATTTTTAAACCGCTGTATCTTATTTTCTAGTAGACGTATTTAGGATTTTTTGGCTCATTTCAAGCGCGAACCACTCCTCTTTCGATTGATTTCATTCGGGTTTTTAGGAGAGAAAAGGTTCAGACGCTATATTCAAAATAGTTGATGGGTATTTTTGATTTTTTGAAATTTCGGAATATTTAATCCGCTGTATCTTATCTTCTAGAAGGCGTATTTAGGATTTTTTGGCTCATTTCAAGCGCGAAACTCTCCTCTTTCGACTCATTTCATTCGGGTTCTTCGGAGAGAAACGGTTCAGACGCTATATTCAAAATAGTGGAAGGGTATTTTTGATTTTTTAATATTTCGTAGTTTTTAACCCGCTGTATATTATCTTCTAGTAGGCGTATTTTGGATTTTTTTGGCTCCTTACAAGCGCGAAACTCTCCCGTTTCGAATCTTTTCATTCGGGTTTTTCGGAGAGGAACGATTCAGACGCTATATTCAAAAGAGTGGAAGGGTATTTTTGATTTTTTAAAATTTCGGAGTATTTAAACTGCTGTATCTTATCTTCTAGTAGACGTATTTAGGATTTTTTTGGCTCCATTTAAGCGCGAAACTCTCCTCTTTCGATTGATTTTATTGGGGTTTTTCAGAGAGAAACGGTTCAGACGCTATATTCAAAATAGTGGAAGGGTATTTTTGATTTTTTAAAATTTCGGAATATATTAACTGCTGTATCTTACTTTCTAGTCGGCGTATTTAGGGTTTTTTTGGCTCATTTCAAGGGCGAAACACTCCCCTTTCGAGTCATTTCATTCCGGTTTTTCGGAGAGAAACGGTTCAGACGCTATATTCAAATGATTGGTAGGGTATTTTTGATTTTTCAAAATTTCAGAATTTTTAAATCGCTTTATCTTATCTTCTAGTAGGCGTATTTAGGATTTTTTTGGCTCCC
The DNA here is from genome assembly GCF_048593485.1 of Apis florea. NCBI lineage: Eukaryota > Metazoa > Arthropoda > Insecta > Hymenoptera > Apidae > Apis > Apis florea. The sequence continues at coordinate 2,335 of NW_028256514.1, forward strand.
GTCATGCGCGAAACTCTCCTCTTTCGACTCATTTCATTCGGGTTTTTTGGAGAGAAGCTGTTCAGACGCTATATTCATAATAGTGGAAGGGTATTTTTGATTTTTTAAAATTTCGGAATATTTAAAACGCTGTATCTTATCTTCTAGTAGGCGTATTGAGGATTTTTTGGCTCGTTTCAAGCGCGAAACTCTCCTCTTTCGAATCGTTTCATTCCTGTTTTTCTGAGAGAAACGGTTAAGACGCTATATTCATAAAAGTGGAAGGGTATTTTAGATTTTTAAAAATTAAGGAATTTTTAAACCGCTGTATCTTATCTTCTAGTAGGCGTAGGATATTTTTGCCTCCCTTCATGCTCGAAACTCTCCTCTTTCGACTCATTTCATTCGGGTTTTTCGGAGAGAAACGGTTCAGACGCTATATTCAAAAGAGTGGAAGGGTATTTTAGATTTTTAAAAATTTCGGAATGTATAAACCGTTGTATCTTAACTTCTAGTAGGCGTATTTTGGATTTTTTGGGCTCATTTCAAGCGCGAAACTCTCCTCTTTCGACTCATTTCATTCCGGTTTTTCGGAGAGAAACGGTTCAGACGCTATATTCAAAAGATTGGTAGGGTATTTTTGATTTTTCAAAATTTCAGAATATTTAAACCGCTGTATCGTATCTTCTAGTAGGCGCATTTAGGATTTTTTTTGCTCATTTCAAGCGCGAAACTCTCCTCTTTCGACTCATTTCATTCGGGTTATTCGGAGAGAAACGGTTCAGACGCTATATTCAAAAGAGTGGAAGGCCATTTCTGATTTTTTAAAATTTCGGAGTATCTAAACCGCTGTATCTTATCTTCTAGTACGCGTATTTAGGTTTTTTTTGGGTCGTTTCAAGCGCGAAACTCTCCTCTTTCGACTATTTTCATTCCGGTTTTTCGGAGAGAAACGGTTCAGACGCTATATTCAAAAGATTGGAGGGTATTTTTGATTTTTTAAAATTTTGTTGTCTTTAAACAGCTGTATCTTATCTTCTAGTAGGCGTGTTCAGGATTTTTTTGGCTCGTTTCAAGCGCGATACTCTCCTCTTTCGACTCGTTTCATTCCGGTTTTTCGGAGAGAAACTGTTCAGACGCTATATTCAATATAGTGGAAGGGTATTTTAGATTTTTTAAAATTTCGGAATGTTTAAAACCTTGTATCTTATCTTCTAGTAGGCGTATTTAGGATTTTTTTGGCTCCCTTCATGCGAGAAACTCTCCTCTTTCGCCTCATTTCATTCGGGTTTTTCGGAGAGAAACTGTTCAGTCGCTATATTCAAAATAGTGGAAGGGTATTTATGTTTTTTTAAAATTTCGGAATTTTTAAACCGCTGTAACTTATCTTCTAGTAGGCGTATTTAGGATTTTTTGTGCTCATTTCAAGCGCGAAACTCTCCTCTTTCGAATCGTTTCATTCCGGTTTTCCGGAGAGAAACAGTTCAGATGCTATATTCAAAAGATTGGAGGGTATTTTTGATTTTTTAAGATTTCGATGTC
>NW_028256515.1:0-117076 GCF_048593485.1 Apis florea
TCGTGGTCAGGGTAGGTCTCCATTTCGCAGCAACCTCCAAGCGGTGAGACCTGGGAAATCATTATTATTTGATATACAATATATAATTGTATCACTGTAATATCAGTGGTTCGATTATGTATTTTATAAGAAATAATATGAGCTAATTGGCTGCGAGCGCGATTATAATTTTCATGCATAAAAATTGTAGTAGGAAAATAAATAATGTTTTTGTTTTAGTTTATAAAACTGTGAAATGTGAACATAGATTTGTACTTTTTGATTAATGTAATTTTTTATGTATGCATTTATATTATACCATGCTAGATAGATGGCGTAAGAAATGTAATGTTTTCTGATTTTCTGTCGGTATTTCAGAATATATTGCCCAAAGTCTCGTAAGATGTCACGTTTATTCTCTTTCTCGTGTTCTGTTATTATCATGCTAACTAGCGTTGCAATCTTATTCCAAATCAAATCGGTAATGTTGAAAATGACGATAAAATGGTATGAAGTTCTAGTAATTCTCAATATATGGGACAAAAAATGCATTGTATGTTAGGTCTATTCTTTATTTCATCTGTGCTTTTAGGTAACAATATTGTTTGTACTTTATTCAAAAATTGTCATGTTTTTTTATAATGTATACGTTAAGATTAAATTTTATTTTTTTAATAATTATTGTTTGCACAAGTAATTGTGAAGAACAATATTGTTCTATTGGTAGCACAGAAGATTGTGTTGAAGAAAAAAATATTTATAAAGGTAATCATGAATGTTTAATGATTCTTATTTGGTAATTTTCATACATTTTTTCTTTTATTAGTTTTAAATAAACAATATAGTAAATATTATAATGCAATTGAAGAAGCAGAAAAAGATTATAGAATTTGTAATAATACTAACAATAGTTGTTTCAAGGATGTTATTATAAATGACCTAAAACCTTTTAAAGAGAAAGGTATAAATAAGGATTTAATAGATACTGCAAAAATTAGGTATAATAATGAAATATTAGTAGATATGATGAGTTTTTTATTTTATAAGAAATTTTTCCTTATAAATTTTATAGAGGAACTTTTTATCAAATAATACAAGGAAAATTATATAGACAAAAAGATTGTATGTTCCCTTCAAGATGTGCTGGAATAGAATACTTTCTTTTAAAACTTGCTCCTGGATTAACAGATATGGACTTAGTTATAAATGTAAGAGATTATCCTCAATCAAGTAAACATTTTGGGGATCCATTACCTATTTTTTCATTTAGCAAGGTAAATATAATTGTTAAAAATCTCTTTAAAACTGTTGTTTAGAATTGTTATTTTATAAAATGATAATTTATTAATAATTTGAGTTATAATTAATAATTGTAAAATTTATTTGTAGACTTCACAATATTATGATATTACATATCCAGCATGGGCATTTTGGGAAGGTGGACCTGCAATTTCTTTGTATCCTCGTGGTCTTGGAAGATGGGATGAACATTGTATATCTTTAGATAAAGCTAGTAATAACACATTGTGGGAGAAAAAGGAAAATAAAGTATTTTTTCGAGGTTCTAGAACAAGTTCAGAGCGTGATAATTTAGTATTATTAAGTCGTAAGAAGCCAAACTTAGTAAATGCTCAATATACAAAAAATCAAGCTTGGAAGTCCAATGAAGTAATTTTTAATTACTTACTTAATTTTTAATTTGTATTTTTTGTGTCATTATATATGCAGGATAATTTTGTACGTTGTATGTTTATAGGATACATTATATGCACCTCCAGCTTCTGAAGTTCCTTTAGAAGCACATTGTAAATACAAATACTTATTCAATTATCGTGGTGTTGCAGCATCATTCAGACATAAACATTTATTTTTATGTCGTTCTCTAGTATTCCATGTTGGAGATGAATGGATTGAATTTTATTATAATGCAATGATTCCTTGGATACACTATATACCTGTGTCTAAGGATGCTAATCAAACAGTATTAGAGTAATTTATTGTAGTTTTGTATTCTTATCATTCGGTAATGTTTTTTAGTAAAAAGTTGTTTTCATATATTTTTATATTTGCAGAGAAATAATACAATTTGCTATAGATAATGATGAAATTTCAAAAAAAATTGCAAATCGTGGGAGAGATTTTATATGGAATAATTTAAAAATATCTGATGTCATACAGTTTTGGAAAAAGCTTCTTAAAAAATATTCTAAACTTTTAAGATATAAGATCACATTAGATAAAAATTTAATGAAAATTGAAAGGAAGGAAAGATCTTAATAAAATTTATTACAGTAAATATTTAATATAAATAATTTTATATATTTTTTTATTAAAATGTCTATTCTTTGTAAAATATTAACTAATAAAAATAATTCGATAATAATCAGATATTTGCTTAATTCTTAAAATAAGCGTTAGTTAAAACGAATGTATGATTTTTTATTGATATACTGTACAATGTCAGGACATAGCACAATGTGGCAAGTTTCAATATGAATCATTTTAATGCCCTGACAAAAGATGTAACACAAAGGCCTTGTACATTATATTATATTATGTATGTTATATTTTTGTATTACATACTTTACACATTTAAATGTTTCAATTATCATCACAATATAAAATTTTCATATATATATTTAAAAAAAAAATTATTTTTTATTATAAATTTATAACAAGTATTAAAAAATTGTACAAGGCTTTTTTGTGCTTTATGCATTCTTAAATCCTAGATACATTATTAAGTACTTATTTATTTATAACAAAATTCTGAAAACATTTCTTAGAATGCAAAGAAACATTGTAATGTCATTAATATTACTATAAAAATATATATACATTATGTATTGCAAATATTCTATATATTTTTATTGCAAGATTTAATACTTTTTTCAATTGATTTTTTTCATTTTTAAGTTAAACATTTAAAGAATATAAAATATAAAATATATAGAAAAAAATGTGCTAAAAAAATTTACAATACATAGTATACATATATTTTACAGTGAATGTATACATACTATATATTGTTGTTTTTTATATAATTTTGGTTTTAAAGCATAATATAGTAGAACCTCGATTAAACATAGTCTCGATTATCCAGTATCTTCTCTTTGTTACGAATTTATTCTATTTGAAAGTAAAAAAGAGTTGTTATCGAAAATTATTTTTAAAAGACAATTGCATTAAGAGTAATTATTATTTCGATAATAATTTTCATTCTCAATGTAATGTGTTGTTCACAAAAATTAATTTAAAATAAAAAAATATTAAACAAAATAAATTTAAAATAAAAAATAATTCTCGAGAATTTTAATCTATGTATTTTTATTTTCCAATTATCAAATTTCTGTTTTTAAAATTAGTTTTTTTATTGGATTTTTTTCCTGTTTTAAAAAATGATTGATAATTGTTAGACAATTATTATTATTAATATATAATAAATTTAATTATAAATATTCAAAACGTAAAAAGAAGTTTAAAAAAAAAAGCAATTTGTATAAAAAATGGATTTTTAATTATTTCCCTTGATTTCTTCGAATTATTTGTGCCCAAAATTGTTATGATTAATTGAGGTTCTACTATATCAATTATTATTATTTTTAAAATAATAAATTCTTTTTTTTTTTACATATAACATTAAATCTCACATTTTATAATATAGTCAGGAATGAATGTGTAACTATTATCAACATTATTTATTATAATTCTATTGTATAATGAAATAAAAATGAAGTAGAAAATTGTTTAAAAGAAAAAATGTCACATAAATGAAAAAAAGAAATTAATTATAATAATCGTTGTTAATTAATAAACAATAATAACAACAAAATTGATAAAAAATTGATAATAGAAAGCTGCATTTTACTACAGTATGTATTTTCAAAACATTTTAAGGCACTTGTATGGAAGATAAATATTTTTTTGATGTAATCATTATCATGAATATTATAGATGTTTTCATTGATTTTTAAATCAACTATTTATTAAATTATGATTTAAGATTTTAAGATATTTTCACAATTCCTTGTTTCCTTACAATCTGAGAAGTATTTACATTCTTGCAGAAAATAATGAAAACTCTATAATACTCATAATACTGTCAGTCAACGAATCAATTGACTGTTATTTTTATTTGCTATGTCATGTTACAGCAATTTCAGTTCTGTTTTAAACCTAGTGTATATGTCCTGCATAGATACATAAAATAAGTGCCTTCAATATTAATGTTTATACAAATCACAACGTACGAATAAAGAATAAATAGGCAGTGTAAAAGGTATGAATGACACAAAATTGCATGCGACATAAAATATTATGTATAAACATATTTTACACGTTTTTGTTTTTTAATTTACATATATACAGCATGTCTCTTAAGATATTTTAAATCGACTCGATTATATAACGAAAAATCACATCTTATAAAACATGCTGCAGAGAATACTTAATAACTAGGATGAAGCAAATATTTATTCATTATCAAACTAAATGCCTGATTTGCTTCAATTGGAATGATTGTTTCATGAGAGATTAAAAGTAACAACGAACAAAATCTCGCTAACTTGTTCGTCGATATTGAAAAAAAAAAGTTACTATCCACGATTCGTGAGCGTCGATTAGCACATTGCCATTTTTTTGGCACTGTTTCCCTTCGTCTAAGATTATACACTTTGAGGTCACACTTTCCTTCCGTTTAATTGTCCGTTCAAATATTTTATTATCGGACCTTCGTTGATGATATCAACGCTTTACGATCTCCAACAAGTAATTCATCCTTTTTTACGTAGTGGCAACAATCTTAGCGATGAATAAGGTCATCAAATTGAGCGGAAGATACCACAATATCGATGACGATGTGAAAACGTTTCCCGCCGCGGAGTCCATATCCTGATTGGAAGACGTAACTAGCTGCTCGTCCGTTTCGCCTGTCGAATTGTTTAAAAATCGTAGGAGGGTCGACATTGAAAAAATATGTACAAATTATAAGAGAAATCGTCGCTGATTGATGGATGGTTCACTTCAGCACCAAACACGTTTAATCTCACGACTTATCTCGCGTGAAACAACACTAGTTGAACAATCGTTGCTGTTGTTTGGAACTTATTATAGTTACGCCATTAGATCGGCTTTTTCCTGAACGTTTCCCCTCGTGATCTCTGTGTGTGTCTCGATTTTTATGATATTTTCGCCTTGAAAATTTCTTGTTCCATTTTGTTGCCTCCTAACTCGAGTTTACGATTCAACGAGATTCCTCGAACGAACAAGTTTTCATTCCCGTCCGTTCACTTTTTCCCGTAACCGTGCGATTCAAAATACAGATTGTTGTCTTCTGGAAAAGTGAGGTTTTTTCAGGTTAATGGAATTTCGTTACTGTCATCGCGAAACGTAATTCCCGTGATCGTTCTTCTCGAAATTTTTCGGCATCGTAATTTATCATCGAAGCATTTATTAGATATATCTCAAGATTTTTGTGCTTTTGCAATTTTTGATTATCATGTCAATTTTCAAAATTTTTTTGAGAATTCGTTATTTGAGAAAATACGTGAGAATAAATGTGTGATTCATGTTTGCGTTGTTCATCGTTGCGTTATCATCGAGGATTAATAATTTATATATATATTAGAATTTTAAATAAAAAATGTGCTTTAACAAAAATATAAGTTTAAAATAAAGATAAATGACGCGAGCCTTGTGGACAGTTACTCATTTTGTTGATTATGAATTTTGTAATGCTTTTTTTTTTATTTGGGTAAATTACATAGATGTAAAAAAAATGTAAATTTATTTTGAAAGATCAAACGAAATGATGTTGATTTTTTTATATTTTCGTTGTTAAAAGTAAAATCGTTTAAAAGAAGAAACAACACGTGATTAATCATGTACAAGTGCAGCAACGTACTGTGAAAAAGTATCTTTTATGCACAAAAATCTTCAGAAGATTAATAAGTATACACTCTTATTTAGAAATTAAAAAAAAAAAATAATAAGTTAAAATTTAAATTGTTCTCGCAAGCAAGGAATAATTGTTTTTGAATGATCTATTTTTCAAAATATAGAATTTTAATCTTTCAATCAGTTAATATTGAATTCATTGAAAAAAGAAAGAAATTTATATTTTTCTTTAAATAGAGATACCTTACAATAAATGCAGAGCATTTAGGGGAATATTCATTACTATAGTATAGATGTTTAGCAACTTCCACATAGACTTTACCAAAATAGAAATAAACCCGAGAATAAAAGAAAATGAGTGCAGAAAGAAAAGAAAATACAACATGCTCTGTACCAAACGATTCTTTGTAGAAGAAGATTATTAGAACTAAAAATAGAACGATACCCGTGCAAATAAATTGTACGTAAAAGAGTAAAACAAAAATACGTGCATTTTTGTATACGATATGTGTGTGTTTGTACGTGTAGAAATACAAAAAAGAAATGTCGAAAAAAGGGAGAAGTGAGGCAGAGGTATAGGAAATCAAGACAAGGTTTTATTCATTTAAAAAGGTTAAAAAAAAAAAAAAAAGGAAAGACGGGAGTAGACAATTTCCTATGATAGATTAAGTTCCAAACAACGTAACCATCCTCCATATAGTTTTTACCATGCACCTGCTTTGCTTCATACGTTTGCGCAGAGATTCGTGCATGTGCGCATACATTTTATGTGTTTCGTGCTGTGATACATCCTTCGTAATTATATGCAAAAAAAAAAAAAAAAATTCGTGCAACGCTGTCAACGCAATGAATGGATATTCATCATGCGATCACAGTGATTTTAATTTCGCACAGGTCTGTCAAATGAGCTCTGTTTCTACGATTTCGTATTTATAATTTCACAGATTTATATTCCATATCACACATAACTGATCAACAAATATCTGATTATCGTGGTAAACAGATAATTTAACGCTTAGAGCTGATGTTGACAGACCTGATTTAACTCGGTGAAATATTCTGTTCGTGAAATCGTTGAAAGCTGTCGAAAGCAATATTAATTGATCGTTCCATATAATTTTGTAGGTTTTTAGGATCGAAAGCAATCGAAGACGGTATTATTTTTGCTTTACAAGCTATTGAAAATTATTAGTGAAATCGAGAAGAAAAAAAAAAAACATGCAGAAGCGAAATTCATATCTGATGAAAGAGACCATGGTGCGAATTATACTCGTAAGTGAGTGTTAGGAATATGATGATATATATCCTATGAATGTTTAAATTTGGAGCAAGAACAGTGTGCGACGTATAAAATAGGTAGATAAAAAAAAGAATAAAAAGCTACATAACATGATTAAACTACAAATAATTCGTGGATAAAATGCGATCACGTGAATAAGCAACAAAAAAAAAAATACGAAAAAGAGAAATTTAATAGATATGGAAAGCTTGTGTTGTAATATTTATTGTTTCCATCAAACTGACGGATCCGATGACGGTGACAGACGTTTTACATTATTTCTGTCACGTTAAATCAGCATATCGAGTGGAAAATACTATTCTTTCTTTGGTTTCTCTTTTTGTTTTGAGCTTTCTTGCAGACACATAAAACTTCATTTTTTCTGCCTGGCTAATAAATACTCTGGGCTTCGACAAGCATGCGAAGAATAATTTCGCAAATGATTCACTTGTATAACAATTTGTTTGGAGAATAAGGATTATAGGATATGTATTTATGCGTGAGGACACAGCCTTAGGAAAATTTCCAGTATTGTGGGAGAGTTTGTAAAAGTTCTATACAATTTATTTTAAAAAAATAATATTTGGATATATTTAATCTGGATTTAAATAAATAAATTTAATTTTGGGAATTTGATAGAATTTTTAATTTTCGGTCATGGAAGATTCCATGGAAGTCATCCTAAGGCTGATAGGAATAAAATTAAATGTAATTTTGCACATTGACAAAAATAAAATAATCCAATTTTCAATAATAAAAATTAAACTGATGTACATCAAATGGGTACATGTACTGGAAAAAATATTTGTTATAGTAAAAATTGATTTTTCTTAATTAAAAAACGAAGCAATTTTATTTGCTTAAAGCTTTTAAAATATTCATTCTTGTATGAAATAATAAAGTATTGTATAATTTAATAACTTTCAATTATATTAATATTTTTGTTGATGTGCAATTTAGATGATAAATTAATGAATAATGATATATTGAAGCGATTTTATGTATTTGTTAGCAAATTAATATGTTATATGCTGCATGGCATTGAAGATCCAATGATATTGATAATTCAATTATTTTTTTCGTTTCAATGTTAATATTCCACCATGAAATATCCCAAATTAAGATGACCACCATGTTTGTAAATATTATACTCATCGAAGAATTTTGTGCAAGCCACAGTTATATTATTATTAATGTTGAAATGATCATATTGCGTTATAATGATCAATAGAATTCAAAATTTAATTATAACCATTTAATATCATATTACATTTAAATGATAATTTATGCTACGAGTGCGACTTTGTATTATAAGACAATGAGTTGAAACATAAATTACGAAATATGTGGCATGTTGTATTAAAATTAGAGTAGCGTGTGTAATAATAATTTTGGTCTCTCGAATATGGAAGAACTGTTGAGAAACGATTATTTCTTATATTTTAAACTATAATTTTCTAACATCTGTTTAACTTCTTATGTTTCGTATAAAATTTTATTTTAAATTATCAGATTATTATTGCATGCACAAATTTCTTCGATGGTTACAAAAGCCCTAGGTATGTAATAGCCAGGTGTTCGAGACACCAAATACTGTATCCTCGCCTTTTCTGTATTCATATTTTACTTATTACCACTTAAAATTCGATTTTTCGTAGTGGTGAGATAAGTTTGAAGCTTCAAGTATCCACTTTTAGAAAAATCACAGTACAATCTTAGCAATTTATTAATTTTGGTATAAAATTGGTATAAAAATGGTATAAAAACTAAAAATATTTAAAAAGAATCTAAATACAAAATATATTTAAAATTTTCCTTATAAAGATAAAGTAGAATAAAATATAAATATTGCATTATATTAATATTTAGGTATTTATATAATATTTAATATTATTTAAATGTATATTTTATACACACAGTATATGATAATACTCTGATCATAAAAAAAAATGGATGCTATGAAACTATAGCGAGGTAAGAATCTGGTTTGACTCGAGTGAAGCTTTAATACCTGCATCTAATATGATGTCTCCGACGTCGTTATTGTCACCATCAACGGGGTCCAGAATGAAGAAATCTCCGTCATTCGGAAACGTATTTACAGAATTTTCGGGGAACCATAGGCAATCATTGCCATTACATTGGCTATTGTACCATGGAATCATTGAACCATTACCTAACGTTCCCTTGTTGGCTGATCTGCATCCGAACCACCAGTAAGCTGTCGACCTAGGGAATGCTGGATCAGCAACGTCCACCTAAACGGTATTTAAAACAATTTAATCGAAGGTACTGCACTTTTTCTTATTTTCAATTATTTATTTTATTTATTTAGAAATAATTCTTGGTTAGTATGATCTGAAAGTTTTCGGTAATTTATTTTCCAATTATTCTGAACATGTTAGTTTTATCATGTTGAGTTGTGTATGATTTCTATGTCCCTCTTTTTTCTCTTTTTACATTCACCAATTTTGTCATTAAAAACAATTTCCAATCTTTTTATCTATACGTTATACAATTTTTTATCAAAAATTCGAAAAAACACAAAATCATAAAATGTGAACGATCCAATTTAATTACTCACGGAAAACGTCCTATCGTTGAATCGATAGTAAGCGTCTCCTTTGAAGAAATACGTGTAACCACGGTAAACTATCGAGGCATCAAGATTATCGGGGAGCCCTTCCCAATTCGAGATCAGTTTGGGATAAGTGTTCTTCACAGGTGGTTTCTGGGATGGGTCGAACCTCCAGAATTTGCTACCTTTGTAGAAATAGAGTTTGCCATTTCCGGTCCAAACGGTCACAGTGTCGATATTATCCGGAATTCCTGTAAAACCTTCGCTGATTTCTTTCGGATAGTCTCCATCCATTTTTTTGCCCACGTATCTCCAATATTTCGAGCCCTGCAACAAATATCATTTATTTCTTCTTTTATCCTTTATTCACAGTATTATCGTTTTATTCTTGCTCTTATATCTAGATATAACAGAGATATTATCTAGTGAAAAATGATAGTTATATCAGTTCATATTAGTTTTTCATACCTTGAAGAAGTAAGTCTTTCCATTTTTGTACGTGAACGCAGCGTCTATGTTCCCTGGCAATCCTTTCCATGAGTGTGAAATGAGCTTGGGATAGCCGACTGCTACACCATCCGAGGTTAATCTCCAGTAACGATCACCTTTATTTAATCATTTATTACAAAATAAATGAACATTAGGATTTAGAAATTGAATTTTTTTCTCGATATATTTTTTTTAGATTTTTGTATTTGGCTTTTCTGCTTATTAAGTGATTTACTCATTTTTTTTCTATTCAGAAATGGCATTGGAATCCATATAAATTTTAACTTTTCCTATTATTTATGATTTTTACGTAATACTTTTACTTAAGGAAAAGTTGAAGATAGAGTCATTTCAACGAATAAAATAAAGTTTAGATGAATATAATTCTATTTTATAAATATATTATTAATCTTTAAATTTTATATATCAATTTTGATTTATATACGTACCCTTGAACACGTACATATGCCCCTCCGCGGAATTGAACATGGTGTCGACCTTTGAATTCGTGCAAAGTTCCGAGTCCTCTTCGCTAGGTGATACCGTGGTAGTTGGTTTTGGCCCGCTTGGAACTCCACCGTTATTTGACGTTTTCACTCCATACAGAGCCTAAATCATACGAAAAATTCAAACTCTTCTGCTTCTTCGTTATGCTATGCTATACAATTCGTATCTTTCTTCTCAACCTTTACTCCAAAATGTGTTATAAATGCATTCTTTATTCTTCCATTTTTCTTTCTCAAATTTTTAAGATATTCTATCATTCTCCGTTTATGAAAATTGATATTCGCAACAATTAGACTTTGTTGTTTACGATATTTACCTGGATACCTTGAATATCGTCCTCGTCCAACCGGAAATAAGGTTCGTAGCCGCGATAAAAGGGCGCCATTAAAGCGGATTTAACGTCGCTGTGGCTGAGACCGAGAGAATGGCCAAACTCGTGAGCAGCTACTTGAAACAGATTCGTTCCACGGAAACTGTCGATAGTCCATTGTTCTGCGTCGTCGAAATGGGCATCACCACCGTATACGGGGAAGTAAGCGTGAGCCAAAGTGCCACCAGGTCCATCGAAAGGATCTCCATCTCCGTGTTCGCCTTTCTCGAATCTAATTTCGATATGGACCTAACAAAAGTGGATCGAAAATTTTTATAATCCATAAAAATATTATTCGAATATTAAAAGATCTATAAGAATGTCAATTTCATTGAAATCTGTATTTAGACATTGTTTTCAGACATTTCAACTTATTTTATATAAATAAGACATTTTTTGATGTTTTATTGCATAATTATATGATTAGTTTTTTTTTTTGGAATAACTCAATCCAAATTATAATTATTTTATTGAATTTTACTCGAATTCTCTTGAATATTTATTTTTCAACTGCTATACTTGTATGAAAAATTATTTCAACCTAAGACTCATCGATGTATTGCGATTAATATCGCAAATGGTTTCATGAAAAATAAGCAATGATAAAATCATGCGAAATCATCATTGGTAACAACGTTTGCATTTATCAGACTTTAGCTATAAGTTTTTTGTAAGATCACTATTTCTTTTTCATTTCACGATTGTGAAAAATCTCGGCAAATATTATTCGCCTTACCTGGCCTGACTTCTTTTGGACGAAAACGAGATCCGTGTACTCCGACCACACTTTGAACGCCTTGTTCAACTCGGCATCAACTTTGTGTTGTGGCAAATTTCGCGGATACTTGCTAATCTTGTACGACAATTTCTTCACACGCCATCTAGAACCTGCAATAAAGTATTTCTTTTCTATTTTTTTCGATTCCTCTATACGTATTATCATTATATTAAAAATTTAATTCTGATGTATAATTATGAAAATTATATATGCAAAATATGTATTTTCAATATAATAACAATGTAAAAATTTGTTTTAAATTTCTAAATAATGTAAGTAGAAAATTAATAATGAAAAAAGAGGAGTGATTGATTGGGTGTGCAACAAATTTTCTTAGGATATCTATGTAATTGAAAATAGTAAAAATTTATGATAAACTTTTGAAAAATTAATTTGATAGAAATATATATCATAGCGACCTTCGATCGCTATTTAATATATATTTACAAAGAAGATGTTGGCAGCTTTGTAATGTCTTTTTATGTAACGGTAACTCTGTGTGGCAATCATTTCATTACCGTTTTATTTATCTCTTGTGCAACGAGTTATTTTTAAATATAAGCATTCGTTTTGAGTAGGATTTCAGTATGAAATTTATATCGAAACGTTTCATTGATTTTCATCCATCTAGAGAGAATCATCGAAACGTGATTTTCCAATGGAATTATTAATCCATCTTTCCAATTAAGTATACTGATTCACCCTTTAATCACGACAACGTGTCTGAAAAGTTAAAACACGCATCGATGAACTTTGTACTTCCATACGTCTAAGTTCTTTCATAGATCTTCTTTATGTTCTTATCTTATTTGCTATTAGAAGCAATCATGAAATGTATCATACTCTCATCACGAATGTGTTAGTGAGTTATCATTTTCAAAAATTGCAGAAACAATATTGTCTCGATCATTTAACAAGTATTTAACAAAATAATCTATTGTTATAAAACGTTATGAAAAAAGATAAACAGTCTTCTAGAAATCAATTAAAAATTAATTCTTTTATTTTCAGAAATTATTGATAAATTTGGGCAATATAACAGTATGTCATTATATCCAAAAATTTTTGCAATATTTCAAATATTTTTGAACTGTGATGAGCAACGATAAAAAAAAATAATCCATAAATTACAAAGAAGCTCATTGTCAAATACATAGCCTTGTCATCACATCACCGATCTATTATCTTTGTCAAACATCACATCTAACAGCAAGGTCGATCAATTATACCTCTATCATTAAAGAGCGAAACTCGTCCAAGCTTATATCCTTCTTTGGATATAAATGGATAGAATAAAACTAGAGAAAATTTTAGATATTAAAAAGAAGAAAAAAAAAACAAAATACTAATAAGAAATATTTCATTATTCTATTTTAACTTATTTCAAATTTCCTCCACTATCAGAAACAAATTTCTTCAAACAATAAACTTTTCACAATCTAGCTCTGAATCGGTCCAATTTTCAGCCCTGATAAATTTCTATCGTCATTTCGATCATGATCGATCTAATGGGTCATCCAGGGGATCTGTTACGCGATAAAAATCCATAGGATACACGCATCGGTGATCTTGTCGCCACGAGTTCACTGAAACGAGGCACGTTTGCACGAAGTTCAAAGTCATGGTTAGAATCGATCTCGATAATTTTTAGATAGATTGTATCCTTGTATCGTGCGATTGAATAAGTCAGAATCAAACAGTGGGCCATTTTCTTGCGAAAAAAAAAAAGAAAAAGAATTAATGAAAAGAAAACGAATTGGATAACTGGAATCACGATTCAATGGGAAGGTTATGGAATTTTAAATTGTTTTTATAAAATGGTTGATCATATTATTGGGATTGGTTAATGATATTGTTTTAATTTTATTGTGTTTGTATGACGTGCAAAATTCTATTTATTGGATTTTTTAAAATATTTCTTTTTATAGAAGATAAATTTTTTAAAATTTCTTCTCTTGGGAGGATTTATATGTTAGTTTTGAAGAAAATGTAAGTTGTCGAATTGACTTTATAAAAAATTAAATTTTACAACTGATATTCGGTTAATTGCATCGAAATTTTTATTATAAATTGAAAAATAAAGATTCATTTAATAAGTCGTATGAAAATAACTATTATCCTTTTCGGAATTGTATCTAGAACAATTTTAATGCATAAAAAATGCATTTAGAGCATTCATCAAAGAACTACAGGTGTGTATATATTCCGTTTGAGGTGACTGATTCTATAATGAGGATAATGTGACGGGAAGTTAAAAGCAACATTGAATACGTTCCAATGCTCGAATAATTACACGAATTTTTAATAATTGTTTTAGTTTTGTGTAATAACTTTAAATGCAAATTTTCTCTATTAATTATTAAACATTTTTACTATATTATTTAAATTATTATTTTAATATTTTTCTCTATCTTTTAATTACTCTGAATTCTGGTACCTTTGATAAATTTTTCTTAAATAAATTCATATTTTAATGAGATCGGAAGTTGAATGTGATTACAACTAAGATTTTGGATTTTATTACATGAATCGATTAGATAATTCGATTGTTATGTGATAAGATATTTTGATGAAATTTGATTAGATTAAAGTGATCAAATTCATGATCGTTTTATAATCTATTTTCCTTTTCTTTGTATAAGAGAAGTTATTTTTAATTTTCTATTTTCTTATTTTTCATTTTGGATATTTTTAACAATTGAAATTGATACGTTAAGTGAGTGAAAATATTTGCACTGGTAAAAAAGCATTCATGGAATTAAATTTTTCCATTTTATGGAATTAAACTATTTTTAATTTGATTTACCTTGAAGGGCGTATCGCTTCGATCTTCCAAAGCCAGGACCAACTTTGTCTTTAACACCACACCTTGGCAATGTCATCAGTTTATATGTTTCTTCATCGATATCACCTAAAAAAAAAAAAAAGTAATTTTTTTCAATAATAATTATAAATACAACATACAAATTTTTAACATTACTTATAATTTTATCTTTTTAAAATTTCTTTAATTTAAAAAAAAATTGTTTATTCACAATAGAATATCTTATTAATTTTCATCATTTCATCATCCGTTCATAATACATCAGATAATATTCTTCCATTAAAATTTTCTAATTTCATCGATCTTAATATTCTAATATGCTTTTTTCAATACATAATTTTCATTTTCTTATCAATCTAATGAAAGGTAATCCTTTTTAATGCATCGAATACATTTTCTTCGTTTCCTACATACGAAATTCAGTTTATTGTAGGATTCATAAAGTGTTATCGATCTTTAAAACTATGTTACACGTTCTACATTCTCTATTTGCAATCATTCATGTGTGCGTTTCCTTGTATCGCGGTGCATATGCATCAAATGAACGTATAATAATGGAGAATACGTGATAACGTTAAGTTATTCGTACATTCTAATTCTAAGTCCAATCTTAAAACGATCGATACCATGATTATAATCTATGCAATAGTAAAATTGTATTTAATTCGAGTAATTAATATCCATAATTGTAAAAAAATTTGCCTATATGATCTCGATCGTATACAACGATCCTATTATTTGAATTGATTTTATTTGAAACGTTCGATTTTTAAATTTTAGTTTGAAAAGTCAATTGTAGATCCCTGTCTTAAGCTCTTAGATCTCTATAGATTCACAGATCACAGTTTAAGAATTACGTATAATTATCTCGATCTCGATCGTATGTAATCAATATTTTATTCAAAACATTTGATTCGAGTTTTAGTTATCACGCGAATGGAAGTTTATTAATACTTCTCTACGTGGAAATTGTGATGTATTAACGGAACGATCGTATAAATCGATTTGAATACGAGTTATCAAGTTATTCGATATTGATGTGAGCGTGTTTAGAGTAGATTGAAGAAGTACTGGAAATATCCCTGTTAAGTTATTGCATGATAAATATCTCTTTTCTACTATGTCTTGAATTTCAAACAATATTCTATGTATTCTAGTTTTCTAAATATAGATTTCGAATATATTTTTTAATCCATAAATTTATCAAATAGATTTTTATAATTTATTATACAGATTTAAATTATTGAATAAGAGACACGTATCGAGTTTAGCATGCTTTTTTTTATGAAAAATTTTATAATTTAGAAAGAAGCCTCAATTTATTATTTCGTTCTTTGAATAGGTAATACATTCGTTATATATGAAAATGAATTTATTAACAATAGAAAAATATAAATGCTTTTTCTTTTTTATCCAAAAGAATAGATATTTAATTTGAATGAAAAATTTATATACTCAAAAATATTTATTCGCAATAGTTTTTATTCAATTAAAAAAAAATTGCATTTACACGTGTAAATGTTAAGTATCCTTCATAAAGTTAGAGCAATTATATTTACTTTTTTCGAAGTGGATAACACGTGGACTTATTTTTCTTTCAATGCAGATTTGATCAAATTGATCGAAGAATTCCATACTTGTATAAAACTGAAGTCAGCAATGTTATATAATTTTGTGCAAGTGTGATTCTTTATTTTGTGATGAAAAATTTTAATTTCAAAACAAATTATATAATAATCATTAATGCAATATTGATGAAATATTTTTCTTTCATCGGTTCGAAGTTTCAGCTTGAAATTAACTCATTTTGTCCATTGTGTATTTATGACATGATAAGTGAATATATTATTAAATGCATTTATTTTCCATTTTATCGTTAATGTTATCACATCTGATTCAGCTTAATGATTTATATAACATTATTTTTTCTTTATTATAACATTCATTACGTTTATTTTTTTTCTCTTTTATTATCTACAATCGTAGATATTTTGAAACATGATTTTTATGTAATAATTGGTTTTTGATGATAAAATAGATAATTTTTTGTCACAGAAATGCCAATATTTTTCATAAAAATCTAATGTTTGCAATATCAAAATAAAAATAAAAATAAAACATTATTGTATTATATTGAAATTTACTGACAGAACAATATCTTGTTAGAAAAATATTCGATATATCGATCATTTATGATACCACAGCTATAATTATAATACTAGAAAGGTTGTTTTACATTTTACATTTTATTGATACATGTATGTACTAATAATAATATTCATCATTCTCAACACGTAACTAGTGCTTTATATGCTTTTTTTTCTTCTAGACAATATCATCTAAATATAATAATTATTCAAATTTCAATTATCAAATGATAGATCATAGAGAAGGCAATGATCAAATCATTTTCATGAATCAGATCAATGGAAGTAATTAAAATCAATTCATAATTCTATTAGATACTACCAAAATATCTTATGTATATATAATTCAAAATATAAAGTATTGTTGGTTAACATCTTTTCTTTTTTTTTCTAACAAAGTTTTTTCTAACCATTAACGAAGAGATTTCTTTCCTGTTGCAAAAATTCGAAAACATACGTAATTGCGTAATAATCGATTTCACGCGAATTCACTTCCCTGAAATTTGTCACTTTTGTTGAACAACTTCTTACGAAATATCTTCTTCCTCTTTCTAGCATATTTGTTACGTGTGCACGAGTTAATTCACCGCGTTCAATATATAAGTACAAGGTTGATTATGTTAAGTATACACATAGTAAGAAATTCTAGTTTGATAGTGGCAGATGATTGCTGTCGATAAATACCGTTTCATCTCAAATAAATACCGCTATATAAGATGCAATTTAATAGTTAGATCATTCTTCCGTTCACCTTCGTTTTTTCAATCCACATCCATCAATCCTGTATTGTTTTCGAAAATTGAATTTTTAATCATGATCTTTCAATAATACTTCGAAATCGTAATTTTCTAGTCATTTAATCTATTTCAATTAAATTGTAATTTATTTTCGCCCACTAGTCTTTATTTTATTATATACATTTAAAAAAAAATGGAAATTTTTCTCGTTCATACGTGATATTTTATTTGTTATCGTGTCCTAAATTGGGTACAAACATTATTACGAATGATCGAAGTGAAATCATTTCTCTACAGGAAATACGAGGTGACTTTTACCACGATTTCATAATAATCGACAAATTCGATAATTTTTGTGTCACAGATTACTCGTTCCGGTTGGAGATTTCATTATTCGATAGAAACCTTACCAAATCTTTCTTGGGCAATTCGTCGAAAAGAGTGTCTTTGTCTTTTTTGGTAGAAAATCAATAGAAAAACGTAATTGCGTTACAATTATTATCTCTTTTCGTTGCAATATATTTTTAATATTTGTTATTCTTTGTTATTCGATGTTTGTTTTAATTGCTTTTAATTCCAAAATTTTAATAATCTTTATCTAATCACTTTGAGGTAATAATTTATTAAATAATTAATCGATAAAAAAAAGAAAAGAATTGATTGATGTTTAACAGATAAATATCTATTAGAAGTGATGATTAAGACAATTTTTTTAAAATTGATTATAATAATTGCAAATATTTATAATAACATTTTTAATATGATGCAGCTTGATATTATTATTTTAATTTCAATTAACTATTGAGTAGATTATAGAATAATATTAAATATTATTAATACAATACAATAATCGTTAATATTAAATTAAAATTTTTGATTCAATATAATTTATTGATAATTGTTATATTATTGTTTTCATATCAATGTTTTCATTATTATTATTACAAAATAAAGACTCATACAAAGTAAAATTTAATTTCGAAATATTGAAATTATTTAAAAATAAATCCACGATTAATAATTTCAAATCGCAATTAGAAAGATTAGATAAATTAATTAGAAGAAAAATGTGTTCGCGTGATCAAGTTATTGTACATCGTATGAGTCATTTTTTTAAGCGCCATTGATGAATCTGCTGCATTTCACCGAACTCAATGAGTCATCTCTCAGCATCATCATTGAGACTTCATTGTCTTCATTTTCAAACATAAGCTATTTCCGGTTCCTACGCGATTCTTTATGAAATAAATTCCTATTTTATTTTTTGCAAAAATAATTTATATCTTTAACTTTCAAATTAGCTACATCACAATACAGTCTTTCTTAGAAATCTTCTCAATTGTTATTTTTTATTCCAAATAAAAACCCAAATCCAGACAAAAACAAAACAATTACAAAAACAATTTCTTAAATTTATCGATGGAATTAAATCAATTATTGGAAAAATATCTGATATTCCATCAATTATTATAAATCTCTCTCTTATCAACGACGCACTCTCGATTTTACGCAAACCAATCATTGAAATTTTACCGGAAACAATTTGTTTTTTCGTTGTCGACTCGACTGTTGTGTCAAGGTTTGTTTTAATAGCCAGTCCTCGCTAAACGATTCTCGTTGTTCCAAGATATTGACGATCTGACTTTCGTTCCTCGATTTTTCCAAAAACCGTTGTTATCTCCTTTTCCTTCCTCTCAAATCACCATCGATTTTTGTCCGTGGAATCGAGCGTGTTTTCAATGCGAACGAACGGTTTAACTGGCGTCCAGTTTTTCAAGGTCTAGAAACGCTAAAAATCCGGTCTTTAAGCCGGTCAGACAAGTACGTGAAGGTGCAAGTGTATATTTTTTTCTACAGTTTTCTTGGATATGAAAGGATAGAGATATACCGCAACAAATTTACTTTGTTGCTTTCTTAAAATTGGTTTTTACTATTTTGATAAAATTAGAGAGATTCTTTGGAGAGTTTGTCATTTTTGCCTCCTCTTCTTTAGTATAATAAATGATAATTATGTTAGTTTCAATATAAATGTGATTTTTTTTTTTAATGTTAATGAAGTTTTTTGTTCGAGTTAGAAATTTTGTTTTTTTTTATATATTGTATATGTCTTTTTTATTATTTAAATTATTTATTATCTGATATAGAGTAAAATTAATTTTTTAATACTTTTTTCAAGACTGGAACACGTTTATTTATTCAAAAATGTACGTGTGTTAACAGCTGATGTATAGTATCTCTTTGCGAAATCATCATAATTTCAATGCTAGCTCTACGTAATATATTTCTTGAGCGCTTTGAAGATAGTTTATCACCTCATTAAGATATGGAACTTCAACGACGTAATAATGTGATACTTCGCATTCATTATGCATTGCAATTCATATTTACAGTTTCTTAATTATTTCTTTTTTCTTCTATTTCTTAGGATAAAAAACGGTATAAAGTTAAATATTACTTTCAAAGTAGAGTAACTTGGAGTTATTTACGATTATCAATAAATATCATGGTTAGACAAATAATTCTAATCAAACAAGCATAATCAGTTAACTTTATTTTCGACGAGTGTCGAAAATTATTTTTCTCTCATAAACCAGTTTCATTTAACATTTCATTTCATTTAATAATATTATCAAAATTAAATTACATTATATTGTTTAATATTAAATTATAAATAACTTTTCAAAATTTTTCAATATTTTTATTTTTTTCTACTTCGTATAAGTTCTTTTTTTTTTTTTCCAAATTTTATACAAATTCTTCTTTCTTTCTCGGCTATTTTAATTAAAAAAGTAACATCTCGAATAAAAATTTCTATTTTTTTCTTAAACTTCTTGAATATTCTATTTTTCAATCTCTTCTATTATCCATTTATTAATATTTCATTCATCTTTATTGTTCCTCACCTGACACATTTTACGTAATGATTCTTTTCTTCTCTATCTCTATCTCTAACCGGTCATTTCTAACCATTAGATCGATCCATTATTCGACCGTGACCGTGAAGTCATTCTTTTGCGCCTTTTTTTCTTTTTTTTTTTTTTTTATCTCAGATCCTAATTACCCCCCTGACTGACTGATAATCAGAATCATTTTTCTCTCTCGATTCAACTCGCGGTTGAATAATAATTTATTCGTGCGAACAGGTATGACGCTCGCGTCTTTTGACGTATAGGAAACGACTTTTGGAATCGGACTCTGATATCACGCATACAAACGCGCCGCCAACTATTTCATTACTACTTCCATTACTTTGGCAAATTTAATAGTTGTCACGAGGTGAGTCAGAGCAAACAGAGCGAACACCGAACGAATGCATCCGTTGAATGTGTGATTCACGCATTCACGGCGACTATTATACTCAATTACGGTTTAATATATATAATACGATCGCAAGGACGTAAATAAAAGTTAATTGATAATGAAGTGACCGAGATAATTTATCGGTTGATTTATACGATTACTTTAAAGTGGATCATTCGAGACGTTGTGGAATATTATTAATATAGATTTTTTATTTTTAGATTATTCGCCAATTTTTCAATCATTCTTGAATCATACTTGGATTTCGAATTTAATTTTTAATTATCCTTGGTTAATATAATTTTATTATTAAGCTTTTATCGTTTCTTTGTAAATTTGTAATTGTATATAATTATTATAACGTTAGAAAATATGTTACAAAAATTAAAATAGCCAGACTTACCTGTTATATTCAATCCAGCAAAAGCTTGAAACTCCGAGATTGCTTTAGAGAGTGTTTCCCCGGATATGATTCCACCACTTGTTGGATTCATAGGTTGCAAATATCCAAATTGAGACAGATAATTCTGTAACAGATGTAAATAGTAATTTTATTTAATAATATTTCCTTTCCTTCTTTTTAATTTATAATTCATATATACGAAAAATATATGTGAATTGTTCTATTCGAAAATTTTTTACTGAAAAAAATTTTGGTGTTGAAAAAGATTATAAAAAGATTCGTGGTATCTCGATTGATGATCGTACCGCTAGATTTCGCACGCTGAAAAAATATAAATGGGACAGATGGTGATGTCCGAGGGGATTGACCCGCCGACTAGTGACTATATTGTGCTATGATACAGTTATTTAACCACGGCGAGTAAAGGGAATTAATATTCTGGCGAATAAAGCGAGCCGCGTGTACGTGTTTCCGCTTTCCTTGTCTCTTATTTCTAGCCTGAATCATTGTGAATTTCGGTTTATCAAACAGGTAGTTTGTTAATTCATGAATCACAGCATGGAATGTATGAACGATGAAGTTTACGAGAAATCATTGAAAAATCGAGAATAATATCGAAAGATGTAAGAATTATTCAATAGACAAATTATTATTGTTTGTCCCTCGTGATATTTTAATTTTTCTCAATTTTTCTTAAAAATGGTATTCTTCAAAGAAATCTGTATGTTCGAGTAATAAGAAATATTATTCATACAGATGGATTTCATCAATCATTTCAACGCTTAAGATTCTGCAAAAAGTATTTCTTTTAAATCTTCTTCGTCAAATAGTATCTAATGGAACATATTCTAATTACACTCGATAAACG
Source organism: Apis florea (assembly GCF_048593485.1). NCBI lineage: Eukaryota > Metazoa > Arthropoda > Insecta > Hymenoptera > Apidae > Apis > Apis florea. The sequence goes on from NW_028256515.1 coordinate 22,155, forward strand.
TGCATTATTGCGTGCTCTTTTAAACTTCTTTCTATTGTTAGCTAAATAACATTAAATTCCGCCGAACAAACGCCAATAAACCGTGAAACGAGCAATAAAACATAATCCTAGCCTCGACTAGACTCGTCGTAAACGCGAAGTTATGCTGTGACTCACGATGCAGTAACAGATAAAAGAGATATTCATTCGAATAATCGAAGTGCAGACTGCATTTATGCTGCGGATTCAAAGTCGGGAGCGGAAGTGTTGAACAATGATGATTCATCGAAACAAACTTTTCGTGCTCTTATTTTTTTAACAACTATGGTATTAATTCATAATTGAGAATTTTTTAATGGACGGATTTTAGAATTTGGAAATTTGATACGATGTTCCAAAATTTTTGTTATTCCGTTTTGGAGAATACGTCGATGGTTCATTCCACGAATATCCTTTTTTTTTTTTTTTTTTTTGTGAAATTTGAATTTTGTATGCAATATATATAGTTCTTGAATGATCCTTCATGTTGTATAAAAGTCACATTTATATCTACTTTATGAATTTATGAAAATTATATTTTTATTTATCGCTTGTCCTTGAATCTGCACGTACGTATTGAATATTTAAACCTGTTTTTCTCGAAGATATGAGGAAAGTGGACGTACAATATTTGTGAAGTAGACGAACCATCGATAATGTAAATTTTAATGTAGAAAAAAAATGAAATAATATGTAATGCTAAGAAGAAAGAATTTTTATAATTAATTTTTCCTGTTTTGTTTTATTAAATAGTTACAATAGATCTTCAATTAATCAATATCTTATCTGATTAATTGTTAATGAAAATAATTTAATAAACATCTGTCAATATAATAATTTCATTTTTCTCACTCACTTGATGAAACGTCAATTGAAGAAAAAAAGAAACGACTGGTTAACTCATACTTGGAATTTAAAGCAATTTTTTTTAAATGGCTACAGAAATTTAAAACCTGTATTATAAGACAAGATTATTCCATTCTTCCAGTATTATTTTTAACGTGATGCATTCCTTTCTAAACACGTAGAAGGATTTCGTCCAGGATTCCACGAAATATGGCTTCAAGTGCATCGCTCGAGTTCCAGGGAACGTTTATGTAAATTAACTCTGCTCTTATGGATCTGGACTCGTATGTAACGTATGTAAGATCGACGAAAATAAACATCGAGATTTGCATAGAGAGAGAGAGAAAGAGAGGAAAAAAAAAGACTACCGTAATTTTATTTTTAAAAAATTGTGGGCAAAATTGTGCATGTTAATTTAAAAAGTATTTATAGTTTGAAGAATTAAAAAAAAAGAAAATACGTTAACAAACATATTCTTAAACATTTGTAAAAAATTACTTCTCTCCACATTTCTCATCGTCGCAGTCCATCCAATTAATCTCTCAATTACCAAGAATTCAACGGATAAAATACGAATCACGGAAGATAAATACGAGATTCCCCCAAAAATTCTATCCAAGTCGGAATAAAAATTCTTCCACGAAACCGTTTCTCACCACGAATAAATTTCTTTCCTCGTAAATGGGAAGCTTTGACCACGATCCTCGACCAAAATTCCTCGTCCACACCGATAGACATCGCTTTTTTCATCCGGTGTCAATGATTCAAACATGGATCACGGTTCCGTGGCTTACGAATCTCGTAATAAACCCGAGCTGGTTCCGAGAATAGAGTGATTTTTATGAATGAACGTGGGCTCGCGTACTCGCGAGAGCGCGTGTGTCACGCGTGAATGGCCACTCCTTCCAAAGCCCTCGTAACAGGATCGTATAATACACTGTTGTTCATAAGTCATTCTATGAGACACGTTCGCAGAGATATGATCGAAGCTCTGAAACTACATGAATCTGAGACACTTTTGGAGGGTTGATGATTGTGATGGATAAAAGAAAATGCAAGAAAGTTGATGTACAAAATTGTGATTATTTTATAACTACCAATATTTTGATAAATCTTTGTCGTTTAAAAAGTATTTGGGATAAAATGTGTATATGTGTTAAGAAGATATTGATGTAGATAAAATACAAAATGAAAAATAAAATTCTAATGATTGAAGAAAAAGTACTTCGAATCAATTTTGAAATATATGTGATACCAATGGGCAAACAAATATTTTATTTAATTTTATTAGATCAACAAATTAACAAATGTCCAATTACTTATGAACGTGAGTGTACATTTTCGATGTAGGCGAATGTACGAGTCAGGAAATTACGATTTCTGAATCATTCGTGTCTCTTCTTCCTTTTTTTCCTTTTTTTTTTTCTTGATTTCGATCGTGACTCGAACACTGGACAAAATCGTTGGCGGAATCCAAGGATTTCGTATCGCCATTGACGAATACTAGCGCGTGGGTGGAAGTGAAGAGATCGCGAGTCGAGGCACGCGCATGATCGTCATCCAGTTAATCTCGTGACTTCGATTTGTGGTATTCGAGTATCGTGTTTGATATAATAATGCTTTTTATGAATTATGAAGAATTTAAATTAATTTTGATACGATCATTTCTTTCGAATGAATGGATTTAAGTGGATTCGAAAATTTGAAAATAAGAAATATGACTGTGAGAAACGTGCAGTATACTCAAGAAAATATTAATTAAATGATCAGAAATATAAAATATAAAAATTATTTCTTTATTTAAAATTTTCCATATTTTCGTTAGTAATAATGTTATCATTTAGTTTTTGAAAATATGGTACTTTATATTAAAATTCTGAAATTATCATATCATAGGATTATATTTTGATAAATTCTTATTCGAATGAAATATTGCTCGAACAAGAATTCGTAGTTTATAAGTTCAACTTTTTGAAATTAGATTTTTAAAAATAAAATTTAAAAAGAGAAATTAAATTTTGAGCATATTTTATAAAATTTTATAAAATGTGTGTAAATATAGTCATACGTGACAATCTGTACGATAAATAATAAATATACACAATAAGTTAACTATAATGTTCTTTCTTGTTTTACGACGAACAAATTCTTCAAGGCAACGTGACGAATCGTGGGTGTGTTTAATCGCATTAGTACCCAACCATTCTGTTCTATCATTATAATTCTTCGATATCTCTTACGTACAAGGTACGATATTATTTTAATTTGTGCACGTAAATTTGCCAACGATATTTTTTTACAAACAATCCTCACAAAGACAAAATAATAAATTGAGATGTATTAAATCATTAGATCGTATAATAGCCTTGGATCAATGAATGAAATTTTGTCTTGCTATAAAACATGATTGCATATTTGTTACATTAATTAAATTAATTAAAACAAATGTATTTCATGTAAATATAATATTTTGATATACATCTTGTTTTGCAAGTTAATCAACTCCAATCTATAATCAGAATACAAGATGTTCAACAACAACATGATAAAGAATAACAAATAACATCTTAACGTTTCCAATGTCGAAGCGACTAATTAGAGTAATAATTAAAGAATCTTATCGTTCTCGTCTTTGGCGATAAGAGCGTGAATTAGTTTTAAAGAAGATGTTAGATTAAAAAAAAAAAGAAAAAAACAAGAAAAAGAGGAATAATAAAAATGTAGAAGACATGTGTCGTAAATTATTGTGACATTGCATTGTAATTACACGTGCGAGTACGTACACGTGAAGCAAAATCGAAGGAAAAGAACGCGATTGCGCGATCCTCATGGTCGAAACGAGGAAGAGAAGGAAAATGAAACGTCTAGAATTGCTCGAGAACATTTTTTCCATCTCACGTAGCTTGTTTCTTCTTACTGGTGGTGTCATTCGCTTCCTGTTGATTGGCGAGAGGGATATTGTAATCTGGTTTCGTCATAAAATGGAAGTAAATGGAAATATTATCGAGATAATCGAGAGGTTATCGAGATAATTCGTATAGTCTTTCGAAATTTTGATCGAGAGGTAACGAGAGGTTGATATTGATGAAGATCTAATTTTGATCTTTTTATGATTTTCGTAAAACTAAATGACAACTGTGAAAAAATTAACTTGATTTTCGTAATTGTGTGTATGAAACGACTTGCAAGAATATTTCTTTCATGATTTCTTTAAAGGTATTTCAGTCGAGTTAAAATAAGATACCCTGAATATATTTGAGATGCTTGAGGGATGGCAATTAAGATACTTTTTTTCTAATTCCATTAGAATTATAATATTTCCATTTCATCGTAAAAAGGAAATTATGCAAAGATCGATTATGAAAATTCAAAAATGAGAGTTCCAACTAACACTTGCTTTTGGAATTTATATATTTATTCCTGGATAGAAATTCATGTTAGAAGACAATTTTCGAGCTTGTCCATTACAAGCCACGTAATCGTGACACTTTTCTCGAGATTGGTCTTCACGATCCTTGCAAATCTGCAAATCGATAATCGTCACCGTTGACGTAATTACCTGTGGCTGGCCGTTCTTGGGTAAAACACGAGACTTTATACCCAAGCTACCTTGAGAAACGTGCAGGGTACACGATAATACAATTTCAAATTACAGACCAGCTCTGTTGCTAGTTTAATGCACAACCTTGAGAATTTTCGCTGGATCGACCATGTAGATTTTGCAAATTTCAGCTTTTTTTTTTTTATTGGTACATTTCTTCGTGAATTTAATTTTTATGGATATTCTAGTAGAAATTGTCAGCTAGAAAATTAAACATTTCGTAGAATATAATTTGATTAATATCACGAATTTCGTTTATTCTTTAAATAAATAAGTAGAATAAATTTGTTTGTATTTTTAATACTTTATATATTTTTTAAAACCCTTAATTACAATTACAATTTTTTATCTTAATTCAAATATTGAATAATCTGTTTCTATCATTTGAAGAGAAATTGGATTCCATTTCGAGACATCTCAAATGCCATCTTTTCAGAATTTATTGCATTGGATAGAATAGTCAAATAATAATAATAAAATTTGAAATGTTTGAAAAATAAATAGTTTAAAAATTAATCGAGCATTATTATTAGGTATCGAATCAATTTATCATCAAAAAAGACACAAACATGAACACAATGAATCGATGACTAACAACCAATATTCGTTACCTTCTTACAAAATTAAAAGCATAGATAACTTATAACACAAATCAATTTACAAATTGAATAACATATAAATACATTCATACACAGATTCTTTTAATTAGAATCATTCTATCAACACACTAGACAATTTGCAAAACTCGGTGAACGAACCGATACCAAAGCATTTGCTCCGAGCTCGGCATTTGCTCCGAGCTCAAAACTCTCGCGATCCACGTAAATCCACAAGATCGCAGTTCGTATCGCGTTCACCTGTCGAAAAGTTGACATTTTGATTGGGCCGAGTTATCAGGTATGACGCATGCCCCGTTTCCATGACCCGATTCCAAACTGGCACGGATTTCGTGTTACCACACACGCCGTCTAATAATCGCTGTTTTCTGTTTCGTAATGATCCTTCTATCTATCCTGTCCATCTACCTTCAACACTATCGTTATGCACGTAAAAAAACGTATACAACGATGATAAAAACGTCGTATCAAAAAAAAAAAAAAACAATTGCAACCGGCCGACAATCTATTTACTAGTTGAGGTATAATAACAACGGTTGAAGCTTATCGATCCCGGTAGCTGGACGCACCGTGAAATTTGTTGCCGGATGAGGAGATCGATTTTTAAGCGGAATTCCTGCGTAGGCAAGGAAGCTTTGATAAATTTAACGGCGCTGGAAGGAAGTGGGTAACTGGGTCGACCGATGTATCAACCAGTGACCTTTCCGATTAGAAGAGATAGTAGAGGCTTAGAGAAAGGCCAAACGTGAATGCAAATTTCTGATTCTCGAGCGTGAAAAACCGTGACTTTTAACTATCTTTTGGAAATCGGAGATTCGGGGGTGTAGCTTGGGGGATTTCGATGGGGATGGGGAGAGATCTCGAGGAGGATAAGGGTGGTTTTATCCTCGTCTTTTGAACGGATTGTAAATTTTCAAGATGAAATTATTTTTAAGATGAAAAATGTCAATTTTTATTCAACACGATGGCTAATAATTGCTTTTAATTGGATTGAATCGATTATGGATCCGATTTTGTTTCGAATTTCTTATTTGATTCGTTAAAATTTCTTTAGGATATCGAATGGATTTGAATATTTGTACATTATTGGGAATTTTCAAGAATTTAGAGAAATTAAACATTAAGTGTTTGAGAGAGTCTTTTAATCTTTGTGCGTTAAACAAATAGAAATGTTATTGAGTTATATATTTTTACAATGACTGTTAAGAATCTTTTAACTCTCTTAAATCACGCAAGAGAAAATTGATTTTTTTAATGGAGAGATCTAGCAATGGATAGCGATTCCACATTTATTTCTATGAACTTTTACTTTAAGTGGATCGATCGTTACAAACTTAGTTACAAGTTCAAGACGATAAAAAATTTTGTGGAATACTTTTATAAGATGAAAATTTAAATTTAATTTTATCAGATTTCCTTTGAAATTTTATTCGTCACGATATCGATATATGCAAATGAATACATTAATATTTCTTTCCTTGCATATTATTTATTGAAGTCATATAAGAGCATTTCATCGTGAAAACCTATGGACTTGTAAAGCATTTCTTGAAATCACGCAAAAATGGTATACATGATTCTTTTAGGACATAAATCTTGCATAATATTTCTATCCCTTTTTCTTTGAATTTTTATTTCAATCGAAAATTCCAAATAAATAGAAATTTTTTTACTTTTAATTCATTATATAAAATTCTATTTTAATGAAATAAACACTATTTACTAATATGCAAAATGAACATCTTTTAAATACAATTATTAACTTTGATTGCTCGCCTTTAATTCCGCCACGCGATTTGCTCGATAATTGAGGGCACGAAGCAATGAAATGTCTTTTCTTGATAGTTTGGTTTGTCTACCAGGCGGGACTTTATCGCGACTTGTTATCACTGATAACATAGAAAAGTATGCCTATACAACTAAATGTAATGTAACATACGCATAATTGAAAAAGAATAACGAAAGCTTTCATACTGTTACAAATATTACATATTTTTCGTACTATGTACATATATATATATATATATATATATATATATATATATATATATATCGTATCATTTGATAGTGTAACGTACGAGTCATGAAAGAATAATGCATGTATTTTTTTGAAATTTTAAGTTGTTTAGCTATAGCTCATGGAGATTTATTATGCATATATTTATAATTTTGCATAAAACTTATAAAAATTTGCATTTTTCGTAGATTTTTAATACGTGACATAAATTATACGTTCTGATTGCATGCAATTTTGACAATAATTATTTATTAATCGTCGTTTAATTTTTTATAAATAACGATAAATATCTTATTTTGTAAATTCATTTTTACTAATTTTTGTTTCTAATTAAAATTTAGAAAAATATTTTCTTTAATTAAAATAAAATATATTACAAGATTAATAAGTTCTATGGAATTATTTGATTTGTTGAATTGTTTTCCTATGGAAAAAAAGTGATTTATTATGCATGTGATTATTTTAGATAGAAATTCTAAAAGTTAGTAAATAAGCATTATTTTTAAACAGTTTAGAATTTGAAATTTTTAAATTTTTTAAAATATGCATTGTAATTAATCTCTTAATCGTTATTCGATTAAATGATATATGAAAAATTTAGCTCAGCTTTTACAAATATTTACCAAATTTACGTAAGCTATAAAAAATTACATTTTTATTTAAATTTAACGACATTAAAAGAACATGGAATTCTTGGATGAATAAATTACAATGTTTGGAATATTTTTATATCCAATATCGACTAATCAAAACTCGTTTTCCTCAATTAAGATAGAATAAAAAAAGGATAAATTCTATCTGAAAATAGATCAATTCAAAATCTAAGTTATTTTATTTTACGAAAAATATCTTTTCAATTAAATTTCATTAAAATTTAAAATATTTTAAATATACACATATAATTTAAAATTAGTAATTACATATCACTTTAAGAGCTAAAATACACGATTGAAAATAATTGGAGCGTTGGTTTCGCTTAAATTTTATCACGTGCGGAATGATTTTATCATCAGTTCAAACTTCATTGCACAGATTGTAGATTATTTTTTATTTCCTCTCACAATTTTTCTTTCGCTTTACACGATTTTTTTTTAAACATCCATCCGGCAGTGTAATATTTCCAAATATAAAGTTTCTCCCCCTTTTCCATTATTTGAAATACCTACGTTATTTAATAATGATGGATGTTATTCAAAGTGCATGCTCATTATTAGATCGATTTATCGACGTAGTTTTTTTATTCGTTTTACATGAATGGCTAGGTCAACGACATTATTCCTTATTATCGCATGTGCATGGGAAAGAACAGATACCACGTAGCCTGATTTTCAGTTGCTTCTACAGATCGATAGTATGAAAATCGAATGTATTCGCAGTTATATCCACACCATTTACAAGGCCGTGCCGCTATTTTATTTCTTGGATTTATATTTCATTCATTTTTTTTTTTTTTTTTTAGTTAAAAATTTTCATCGTTAAAAAAGTGTAATAGATTAACATGAATTTACAACGATTTAATTCTTTTTCCTTCAGAATTTTTTCTAATCCTACAATTATTTTTCCTTTTTTTTTTCTCCATACTGCTCTTACGTTATATTATACGTTATCTATACAATCTATATATTTAATTATGAACTTTTTCACAAATGATTTATATCCGTCAGAAAATATTCGTTTATCTTCCTTCGGCCGATCACAAATGTATCTAATCAGTTCGAGTGCTCGTATTTCGTACGCATTGCCAGTTTTAAAAATACAATCTCTTACTTTACGATGCGTCTTATTTTTAACCGGCAAGATGACCATCGTATGCTAGAATAATAATCAAAGATACATTTCTTGGTCCCAAAAATAATGAGTTAAAAATAGACTTTTTTTTTTTTTTTTTTTATACCAATTTATGCAATTTAACAAGTAAAACAATGCAAAGTATCTAACCGTGACCGGATATTTTTCTCTTCTTACATTTCTTCTTATATTTAACAAGAATAAAACATGTTCTATACGTGACATATAAAAGTTCCTTCTTCTTCTTCTTCTTCTCTTCGAGAACAACATCGCGTTTAACGGTGCAGCGGATGGGATCTGTTACTCGAGAGGAGAAGTGCAGAAGAGGTATCGAGTAGCGACCCCGACCTTGAAGAGGTCTTTGTCGACGCGCACGGCATCAGTATTCAACGCCTTCGCATCTTCTGCCGGCCGTTTCTTGAATACCAAACCGATCCCCGATCGTCCACCGTGCAGCTTTGTATCGCTGAACAATATATTTTCGCGTACTCTCGCTCGACTGCCATTGTACCAAACGTTTTTTCCTTTCCTTTTCTTCTTTTCTTTCTCTCTAAGAGTCATCAACAATCGATACATCTTTCGCGCACTGCAAAAGCCGTATTGTTAAGTTCTTGGTACGCGATTTTTCTTTCGACGTGTCAGGATGAGAGGATATGGAGAAGGATGAAATTAGGGATTGGTGTATTAAGGGAGAGATTGATCTTTGGATTTCAGATTGGACGGTGCATCGATCGAACAGAGAAGTAAAGAGGGATTTAAGATACAGAAAAATTTTAGAATCTTAAAGAGACTAACTAGTAATCTGTTATTACAAACAAAGATGGCAATGCCATAAAAATGTTCGAAATATGTGATTATCTATGAATCTTTTAGAAAATTGTATAATTTTTCTTTCAATTGATGTGGAGTTCATCAACTTTTATTCATTGTAAACATCATCACGTTGCCAACGACAGGGAAATGTTGATTGAAAGTGTAGAAATTATTCTAAAAATAATTTTTAGAATCAATTTTAATATGATAAGTATCTATAAGTATCTATGATATGGAATATATATCAAAATTAAATTAAAAATTTATAATTGATATATGTTATTTTGCCATATAATATCTTCAAAAAGTCAGTGAAATCGAAAGGAAAATTCTTTGGATACATTTATACGCTTTGCATTATTCACTCTATCTAACTAACCATCATTATTTCTGTTTTTAGAAAAGAAATTATATTAATTAACTCCAAAATCGTATAATCATTAAAATTAGATATTCCCATCATGCAAAAATGTTAATCGCATATATGACGAATCCTAAAAAATTTCCTCCATCATTTCGCGTAACTAATTTCGGCGAAGCGCGCGTTTTTATTGCGTCAACGACACTGAATTTTAATAAGAAAGAAAAGAAAAAAATCAATACGACCTCGTAAAATCATACGGTGCCAGTCCCGCAACAATCTTTCATGCGATACATTTTAATTCTGCGCATATTAAGAAAACGAACGTCGCGTTGGTTCATGAGGATTATTCCTCAATCTGTTATCTCGAAACTATTCCACGAACAGGTGCACGCAAGATTTTAAATTGGCCTTTTACCTAACCCTAATCGTTAGCTGGGTCGAGTAGGGTCAGTTAGGGTCAAACACCTGTGAATGATCCGAAATTTTTAACGAAAATTTTGCATATAATTATATTTGGTTAAAATATTGGATACGAAAAATCGATTAAATCGTTTAAGTGAATCGTGAGTTACATCATAAATTGAGGCAAAAATCAGGCTTTTCTAATACAATTTTTGATTATTTTAAAAAGAAGAAATTTAATATTGCACAGAGTATTGAATTGCGTGATTTAAAAGTAAAATTAAATTTGTATTTTATATTTTGATGAAATTTGATTCTGATATTTAGAATAATGATATTTGGAAAAAATTTAACAAATTTATCATATTTATCAATATATCATATTTATTTTCTTATTCGAAAGATAGTTATAGAATCATTTATATTTGCTTCACATTGGAAAAAAAAATAAAAAGATATGAAGAAATATCATTTATCTTGATACTGTCAACGATATAAGATATGAAAAAGTAGTTTACTAAAAATATATATACATATACAATATATATATACATATATATATTTTGATATTTGTAATCTACATCAAATACTGAAATTTTATTAAAAATAAAACGTATGATTTTTCCTTTAAATAATAAAAATTTATATTCAAGAATTTAAATCAATAGGAAAAAGTCCAATTAATTGAATAACTAAAATTTTTCTATTCTATATTCATTAGAACAATTCTCGAGAAACTTTATTCTCCGAGTATATACATAATCAAATCATAATGAGAACTGTAATAATAGATTTAAATTTTATTAATCAAAAAATAAAAATTCTTAAACAAAATTATATAAAAATAGTTTCGAGAGCAACTCTCTAGATTTTTACTTCAAAACAAATGTGTATTTATAATTGCAATTGCAATTATACGTAACCACGATTCACTTCTCTTCCTCTTTTCTCGATCACCGGTGTTTATATTTTAAAAGCTCGAGGTTGCCGACCTACGACCCCAGTTACGATATAAACGGTGTCGCAATCCAGAAAACAGGCGATAAAATAACAATGAGTCACCAGTTCGGTTTGCAAAAAGTCGTTGATTCAACGACACCGGAAGTGTTGGGTCACTTCGTATCGCGGAGGTCGATCGAGACTCGTATCGAATCTTTCTTTTCTCTCGAATCGATCACGTATCAAAGATCTTGGATTACGTCCATCAATGTCACGGGATGCAAATAAGAATTATCGTGGACGATATATCGGTGGCATCGCATTAGAGAGATGATGTTCGGATAATTAATCAAGTGTTTTCCAGGCAAAATCTTTTAATGGAGAACCGCATTGATTGTTCTCTTTGTTCTTCTTTTAATGATGCAAGGGAGCTGGTGGAACGCTTTATGATGTAAGTAGAGTGATCATTTAATTGTAATAAAGTCTTGAATATTATGCATGTTTGAATATTAATGCGAGTTATTGTTATTTCAAATCAGTTAGCTTCTTTATCTTTCTGGGTTAGTTGAGTATTTCAAAGCTTATTATATACGTATTAGAATTTTTAGAATGCATAAGAAGCATTGATTTACACGATAGTCGCAATTAATAATTTGTATTGTAAAATTAGAAGTTGAAATTAGAAGTTTTAAAAGTGAGTGGATTAAATATTATTTTACTTGAGAAAAATATCATAATCAAAATATAATCAAAATAAAATTTTTGTGCGCGAGAAAAAGTATAAATTATAATAACATTGATTCGAGTCATTAAAATATTTTATTCTGAAATCTTTCTCTTTACAATTTTTAAGTTTTCTCGATTTTTCCAAGTTTCCAAAATTTTTTAAAATTTGAGAATATAAATTAATGAAAAATTTATCAATTTATATTAAATTAAAATCTTCTTGCGTTGACTTTAATTTATTAATGAGGAAGTAAACGTGTTGTGCAATAAAATATTTTTCTTGTTTTTCGAAAACTTATCAGATAGTAAACAATTTTTTTATCATAAAGGAAATAATAATGACTGCGTATTGTTTGCATTCCTTTTTTCTCATCGTTAATCATCGCATAATTTGACTCCTCATTGATTTCTAATGATGGTGTAAATATGATGATACAGTATAATGATACTGTAAATAAGATTTGTTAACAAGATTATTATTAAGATCGTAAGTTTGCATCTAATTGCAGAATTGAAAAAAGAAAAGAAATATTCTTAAAGTTTAAATAATAATAAAATTCTGATAAATATTCTGATTCTTATGAGTATAGTTGAATCTTGATTAAATAGATTCGAATTTTTTTATAAATTAATACTTTAAAATTTTTGCATTATTATAATATAATCATATTCTTTTTTTAAGAGTTCGAATATTATTTTTTAATTCAATCCATTTCTTCAAATGTCAAAATATTTATAATTATTTTCAACTTTATAAGTATTTGTTCCAAATCATAATTTATCAACATTATAATTTAAATATTACATAGTAACTCTCTCAACACTATCTCAATAATCAAATTCTATAAAATGAATTGTTTTTATTTCTAAATTTATCATTCTAATCATCAGTACTAATAATTTCATATAATTCACAAGATATGAATATATTCAATCTTGTATAATATGTTCAAAGAAAATGCTAACGAATTCGAGGAATTAGAATTTTCTTCTCACCATTCTTCTCTCGATTACATTTATTATATTTTGAGCTCATTGCGTAACTTGAACATGAATCACATGCATAAATGTGAAAATCGCGTGGTGGATTGGTTCAAAAATTTGATACGATTTGATTATTTATGTAAATAAAATTTATAATGACAATTTATTAACTGAAGTCGTTAAAGTCATTTTGTCATCACATATTATAATATATATATTATGATATTAATATTTAACAAAGATGTTTCTATATAATATAAAAAATGATGAATTATATTTTCATTTCTTTTATTTTGTAAAATAATGATTGAAATATCAAGAAACTAATCGTAGAAATAAAATCAATTTCCATAAAAGTATGTTTATTTGATATTCCCGCAGGGGGGACCAAAACGATCTTAAGCGTCGTCTTCGTCCTTTGGGGAGTTGCGACCCCACGTACCCGAGCAAAATCTCATTCAAAGATCGATTCTAATAGAGTTACGTGTTTTATCTTAAAAAAATCTTACCTAGCTTAATAGACATTCGATTCTTAATTTCTAAACAACGATTCAAAGTTTCCAAAACCATGGAAATTTCGATATAATTCGAAATCTTGAAAGTTTCGATAACTTTCTTCCAAGATTTGAAAATCTGAATATCTTTTGGAAATTTCAAGAGCTTCGTTAGCATTTCTCGTTATACATGATCAGGATCAACTTGAAAGAATAGCGATACAAGCTAAGAGATTATATAATTTAAATGCAGAATCGAAAATCATCAATGCAGAAAATCATTGCAGAAAAATGGAACAAAGTGTCAGATCGATATTTAAAAATCGTAAAGAAAATATCTTTATGATAATTACGTCTATTTAAAACCGATATGATTTAATAATCATTATCATTTTTTTCTTTGGTAAATTTTGCGCAACGATGCGATTATATATTCTGCGTCTAATTAATCATTCGAGACACGTCGAGTAATGATCAAGTGCGATTAGTAATTGTAATAAGCCGTTGCCAAGAGCATAGCTATCTTTGCATTGGTAAGCATCTTCCGCGAAGCTTGATAAGACGCGGAAGATCGCGGATGATTGATTTTTATGATTCGATTAGTCTGTGCGTTTCTTCACATCGCAGAATTCGAAACGATCTCTTTGCTAACAACAACAACGTAACATTTTCGTTTATTATTTGAAGCATTGGTTTAAATCTTGCAAGGTTGTATTTTAAATTAAACGATCGAGGAAAATTTTATTAAAAAGAAGATTAAATAGTTATTACAGTCTTTTCGAATGATGACTGAATAATCCTTGATTTCTCTGCAGAATGTTCAAGGCTGATTTATAATTTACAAGAAAACTTCATTTGTTGCATTCTAATAATGCATGATGCTTTGTTAATCATTAATAATGAGAATTTGTTTTGTCTTAACAATGAAAAGTTAAATATAATGGGAATATAAAAAAGAAATAAGGCGCATTTTTATTATTTTTTTTTATTTGTAGAATTTGGAAGGAAAAAGTAAATTGTAAATTGTGTATAAATAATTATTTCGTTTAATTACACGAACCTTGATCCTTGAATTACTATTCATTACTATGATTATTTTTACATAACTAGTGTCGAGTTAAAAATCTAACTGCCATGTTTCGATTTTATTTCAATTCTTCTTTTTTTTCTTTTTTTTAATTTTTTTAGATTACGTTCAATTTGAAAATAATGATAATGATAATAAATATGATGACGTGTCACATTCACGACGAGAGATTCTACTTCCGATTTGTGATACCATTTCTATTATTCAAATCATATCGTAAATTATCCTTTGTTCCATCAATGATGATACTGCACGTATTAAACGGTATTCAAGATCAAACGAACAATGCATACGTAATGGCGCATTTCTATTTCTTTTTGTCGCGATGGAAGTGAGATAAGGTGTCCGTTACTAGTGAGAACATGCCTTCCTTAAACTCTCCGAAGAATCGATCGTTCAATTTTAATACTGAAAGTAGAATTCTGATGAGATTTTTAATCGGTATGCGTAGCCGAGTATTAGATGAATGCGATTACGATTCAGGAAGCAAATTTTGTATTAAGTTTTTTTCCTCTTCCTAACAGAGAAACGCAGATTAAAACAGAAGCACTTAACTTTTTTCACTTCGAATGGAAAACAATTTTTTTTTTTTAGTAAAATTCTTTCTAATTCTGCACAATCTCATTCCATGGAATTACGATCTTTCAACATGAATCATCCTCGTGTTAAACGTATAAAATTTAGTTTTCTTTTTTTTTTAAATTTAATCGTAAGTATATAAAATATTAAATCTATTCTAATTCCAATTACCTCGATATACAAAATTACAATTCAATTTAGAGAACACGATATATCTTCCCTAATAAAATTTCATACAATTAGATCAATTCTAATTTCCTAAAAAATTAGAAGCGATCAACGTGGAGAACCACCCACGAGTCGAAAAATTTCAAGAAAGAAAGCACGTACAATCACCTACGACTCACGATGACTAATCTGAAAATCTTCGTATAAACTTCCATTCACGAATATTTTCAGAGGCGTCGTTAATTAAGCTAATCGATTCGATCATATCTCATCTCGGGTGAGAAGCGTGTGTGCATCTCTTTCTCGAAAGAGAGAAAGAGAGCCGCGTGTCGAGCAGCAGACGGTGAGGAGGAGTACGTAAAAGAGCGAACGATCGCGATGGTATGAAGCGACGATGAGAATATCTATGGAAACGATGGTTAATATTCCGATGACGGTCGGATCGTGTCCTGCCTGCGGATCGGCCACGACGAAGGCCAACACTCGCTATCCTAAGCCGTGTGTATTTCCGTGTCGAGGCACATACATTATTTACCATTTCCTAGTATGATCCGTCAGCGAGAGAAAGAGAGCCGAAAGAGAGAAAATCGATTAGTTGGCACTTTGCCCGATACCGAATCAATTTTTTTCCCCCTCGATCGATCCTTTGAAAAATCGGAACAAACAAAGAAGTTCTGTAAGTTTTTTTTTTTTTCTTTTAGAGATTTTTGATAATTTGAATGGTTGATTGATTTTGATTTCAGTGAGGTATACAGGAGATATGTTGTTTGATTAGATTTGTTGGAAAGTTTATTTTTAGTAGGTTAAATTATAAGTTTATGTAGTAATATATTTATAAACTTTCGAGAACAAATCTGTATCTTTTTGTGTGAAGATTTTGTCAATTAATAGATTATAAACTTTGTTTGCTCCAAGATTTGTCAATAATTGTAGATCGTGTATTGTATTAGCCTTTTTCTGTCGGACATTTTATTATTTATATAGATAATAATCTGATTGGATATTAATTGGTGATTCAAGTTCTATTTTTTTGAATACTAGACGATGTTTATGTTTACGATCGATGAATCACTAATTACCCAATTATTTTATCTTACTTTTTTTTACGCATTTTTATTTTAGATTTTTAATTCTTTACTTTAGAGAAATAAAATTAAATAAAAATAGAGATAAAATAATATAAGGATAAATGAGAAAAACTTCTCATCCAAATTTACCAAATTTATCAGAAAATAAATTGTATTGTCCAAAATATAAGAAATACTAGCCATAACTTCACAAAAATTCTATGATATCCTTGTTTCACGATTATTTATAAAAAAAGATCGATGATCTCCGTTTACTCCATTACGTAGAATAATAAGCGACCGTTACTTCCTCGAATAATATTAATTCCATTCTGGATTACGATAGCTATCTCTATACACGTAAGAATATACCTGGCGCCTCTAAAATTTTCTACTACAACGTCGTTAAATTGTATTGGATCATGCTTGTTTGACTTGGCACGTCGCCAGCAACATAAATTCGTGTCAATTACGTTCGTAGTACAAAGTATTACGTCGTACGTGTCGAGTGACGTATCACGGTTATACCGTCGTATAGTACTGTAATAATTGTTGAATAAATTAGCGGTATCAGGGGCAATAGCATTTCTTCCTGGATTATGTTTATACGGTCTAAATATGGAGGGAAGCTTGTCACGACAAGATTTTATAATTTTTGTGTCTTGTCGAGATTGAAATTAATCGTGTTTTTAAAGTATTTAAGAGGGAGGAATATTTAATATTTTTTTGAGATTATAAGGATACATTATAATTAATATCAATATGAATTAGAAGAAGTTAAATTTTATATGTTTAGAAAAATAATGATTTATTTCAATTATATCGATCGAAATTTGTGCGAAGTTAAACAGGTAATATTATCCAATTTCGTCGTTATATTCAAAAAATTGTTGCAAGTGAAATAATATTTTAACAAGAAAATTGGCAAGGAGGTTGTAAAGAGTGGAACGTGTCGTGATGCGTCTGATTGAAGTAAGCATGATTCCACTGCCTACGTTCCTGACTCTTACTACTTGCAACAAACGTTTAGCCTAGTTTTTACTCGCGCCGCTGTAATTTGAATAAAATAGATGTTTGACTTTAGATCGTTTCGATCGAAATATCCGAAAAACTTCGTATGTGTTTCTTTTTTTGACGAAATAATTGAAATAACGATAAATCACTCCAATAACACTTTCTGACGAACGTTGAAAACTTTTTTTTTTGAAAAAATTCTAATAATTATTCGTTTCTTTTTATGAGAATTATAAATACTTTTCCCTCTTATTTTTATTGATTAAAATTAAACAAGAAACGCTTATACAAATATCGATTTGCATGGTTTCCCATATTTTTTTATCTCATTCAACTAGTAAGCAACAAAAGAATCGTTTCACAACTTTATCGAAATTCCACTATTCATCCCTTTCACACGACAAACTTCCTTTGAGGTTATTCAATTATCCTATATTGTATAATCGAACAAAGACAATCATAACAATCATAGAGTTGGACATACGTGAAATAACAATTCTATGAAAGAATAACATCTTACAATATGAACGATATCTCATTTGCGACTCGATAAAAAATTACAAGATCTAGATCATGTCTACTAAAATTTACAAAATTTGCTTGCGAAATTCCATTTCATTTATCTTAATAGTATAGTATAAAAAAATTTATTATCTAATAATATGATAACGATTAATAATTGATTATTCAAAAAGTCTTAAAAATTCCTGATTGAATCCTACAAATATACCAGGAATTTTAGTACCAGAAATATTTTATCGTATCTTTCTCTCTTAAGTAACGTTGTTTTATGCTTCGATTCGACAAGCTTCCTTCGATTAATCGGTGCATGCATCGTTTAATTTTTAACAAAAAAAAAAAAAAAAATCGCGATGAAACGTAATCAAGAGCGTGAGATCGGTTCGGTTCTTAAAACCTCGCGAACCTTGGAGATAAACTTGCTCGCATTTATATTTATCGGGACAGATAATTATCGTCGTTATCGTGTTTCTAGATTGCTCAAGCACGAAATCGTCTTCTTACAACCGCGATTTCAATGACCGTCGTTCGGCCAAGGTATTGTTATCAGTCTTATCTTTGTTGTTTAATTACGAAAAAGAAATGCGAATCTTAATAAAGAAAATCTTTATTGAAAAGATTGATGATGTTGCTTGGAATTTGTCATTTTTGCAGTTAGATATAAATGAAGTTTGATTGAAAAATAAATTTGGAAATTGAGGAGATTTTTTTTGGATAGAATAATTTTACAGATAAATTATTTTTAATTGTATGTTGTGTGGTGAGTATTATGTCAATCCTTTTTTTTTTATTTTGTAATATAGAACTTTCTATTTTCTCCTTCTGAAATATATTTCGTAATAAAATTGAGAGGAATATTTTTGAAATATTTTTATGATAGAAATGTATATCGTCTATTGATATATATTTCCATCATATAGAAATATATAATTTCATAATAAAAATTATTGTTTCATTGATCTGTTATTAAAGGAAGTAAAATAAATGAGATACTTTTGTAGAAAGTAAAATTATCTTATCTCGCACTTTCAAACTGTATCTCCTTAGGAAATTTTGTTTAAAAAGTAGACAGTTGTTTAAAAAGTAGTAGATATTAACATTCGATGCTTTAACATAAATATCGACTTAAGAAGTCCAAATCCAAATTGTTCTATCGAAATTTAATGATTGTTCCTTTGTTTTTAGATTTTTGTTACAATTTTTCCTTTATTGTCATTTGTAGTTATTTGAAAATACAGGAAAAATGTTATATGAAGTTTGTCTGTGAATCTTGTTGTCAAGTTATAGGCAAGTATTGAACGCAGTCTGAATATAGTTTCGAATTCTTCTTCGGGAATATAAAAAGTCAATCATTTTTAATTTATCTTTAAATTTCCTTATGAAAAATATTTAGATACCTTCATGAATCACACTCTATCACAATAAAAAACTTGAAATTAAATGTGTACACTAAATCAGCCAATATATTCAAGCAATGTCAATTATGCAAAAATATTTATCATAAATCCATTTACTAGCTATCAGTACATATCATGCATCGATTAATAAGTGTGCACATTTGTTCGTTCAGCATCGAAAAGAAACGAACGAATTTAATCACAGTGCCGGAAAAGAGAAACTAGGATACTCTGTAAAAAGTCAAGAAAAGAAAAAAAATGCTTTGAATTGGAGTTGCAGAAAATTTCGAATTTCCTGTTGAAACTGGAATATAGAACAGTACTGTTCAACGAATCGAAGGTCAGGAACGAGTCATCGCCAACCTGAACTTTGTCAGCGAAGGTAGCCAAGTGACGTCACATTGACCGACCTTATGTCATTACGTAGGAAACCGGTCTCCGCTTTTCCTCCTTTATACATCGAGTTCCTTCGAGGATACCTCGAATAGATAAAATTATTTATGACATTCCTTCGGTTCTAGTTGGCGTAGTTTCTATCTGACTTCATGCGTGGTTCGTGGCGTTGTTGCATATGTGAAATTGTGCAATTGTTAATTGGAGACAATGAGGAAGAATTCGTTGAATTCATTGAATGGATATGATTGGAATAATTTTGTTTGGATAAGAATTTGTTGATAGTGAGAATATTGTTATTTGGATATTTGTGATATTAAGTATCGATAAGATAAAACGAAATAATGATAATTAATAGTGGTAGTGACATGAAAAAGTGTGATAGTCAATAATAATTTTATAAGAGTTGTTGAATTTTGAAATTAATCGTAGAAGTAATGACAGTTAAATAGATATCTCGAATAGAATTGAATAGACAGTGTGTCAAAGAATTTTTCTACTGATTATAGCGATAAGATAAAATTAACTTTGGCGAGTGTTGGTAAAAAGTACAAAGTATTAAAATAAAATAATTGAAATTAATTAAAATAAAAGATCACCGATGCATCAAGTGAAAGAAAATTCTAATAGTAACGAAAAATATTGAAACGAATTTTATTAATTTTATTAATTTAAAATTCAAATTCGTTTGAAACGTAATTCGTCATCAAACATCAAACAAAACGTCGAAGAATATTCGCGTTCGAACGAAAATGGAATAAAATTGTAGAAAGAATAGAAAAAAAAAGAAAAAAAAAACAACAAAGAAAATTTGCTAAATGCAATATTCTAATAAACTAGGAAAATTGTTTCGTAGAAGCAAGTCGTGCTCGAGATATGAACCTGGTCTCGATCGTAATCTGTATATCAGTATCGTAGAGATAAAACGTTTCCTCCAGAATGTTATTCGCGTTTGTCAAAAGAAAACGTGTATACGACCATTACTCATTCACGCGTGACACACACGTATCGTGATAGATTTCGCGCGAATCAATTTTCCCGATTCGATTAATCGTTTCCATCCATGTACTTTCCCCCGATCTCCAACAGCTGGAACTTGTTGCGTTCCCTCGAAACGTGTCATTTTCCACGAACAAAATCCGTGAAAATGCTTCCGACCGCATGATATCAACGATTGTGTAACGTGATGATTTTACTCATCACTGCCCATTGTCATTCGTTTCCATTCGAATTTTTACGATACTTTACTATGAATCGTAGTGAATTGTACGGCAATAATAATAGAGAATTGTCTGTATTTCCGAATGATTATTAATATTCATCATGAATTTTCGCGAGTACAAATGAGAGAATATTTTAGGATACTTTGTATATTTCGAACGAATAATAATGCATACTTCTAGCTCTTTTGATACGTTCAAACGTACACCATATGCTATCTTTATAGGTGAGCAAACAATCCACTAATTGTTTTAGAGATACTAGATACGAAAGATTTTATTAGAACTTCATCACAGGGCCAAATTGATATAGACCCTCTTTATCACTCTTGTGAATAGTAGTATGATGTTACATATTCACGCGTCAACACCTACCATCGTAGTTTATTAAACTAGTCAACAATTACAATTATTATTTCCCAGATCATACATCTATTCTCAATCATAACTCTTTCCTCTCTTACAAAACTCTACATCATAAGCTTCAACTCTAAAATTCTAATCGTTCTCTTAAAAAGCGAAAGACAAAGAGAGAGAAAAAAACGAAAATTGCTTACCATTGCCGCGGTCTGCGATATGCTCGCCTTCTCCTCCTCCTCGGCCCGCGAAACGACGAACAGAGTCGCCAACAGGGCACAACTTCCGGCACATCTTTTCCAGCTTAAAGTACCATTCCACCTGGCCATCGTTCCGTCGATCAATTATTCCAAGTAAACCCAAAACAAGTGCAACTACGTCGCCTATCGGACGATCACCGATAGATCAAATCTATCCTCACAAAGACTCTCGGCCCTCAGAACGTCCCTTCACCCCTGCGACACTGACTGCACACACGTGTTCCGCGTCTGATCGCAGAATAACGTGACTCGAGTAAAATCCACGTGATTCTCTCGATCCTTGGAAACGATTCGACCACTCTCTCTCCCCCAACTTCCGGGCGAGAAGTTTCCGCGCGGGAAAAGGATCGAGATCGGCCTGCTCCCAAGCCTCGTTCCAACTCCCGCCTCGCAGCGGCTCGCCAGGTAGACAGGGTCAGTGTGAAACGTCGTTGCCACGACACTATCGATTTCGCGTGTTCCCCACGACCTGCTAGCCACCTCTTTCTCCACCAAAGAACCCCTCGGTAACGGTCCTCGTAGCAGCAGTAGCGGACACGCAGAGGCACGCACAGCTCTTCGAGAACCGAACGTCTCCTCTTCCTCGATCCTCCTCCTCCTCCTCCTCCTCCTCGAAATTTATCCAAAGACTCGAGAGATTATTGCCACGATTCTTCGACGGTGAAGAGGCGATCGAGACGAAGGATTTCGCGCTGAGCAGGAGAGACGAAGAGAGAGAGAGAGAGAGAGAGAGTGAGAGAAAGAGAGAGAGAAAAAAAAAGTGAAGAGAGGAACACGGAGAGGAAAGGACGCGGCCGTACGGGGAACTGGTACCGGAGTCTACCGCCACTCTGAATTACAATCAGTCTGCCACTGACTTTTATTGAGGCCTCCCACCACGCGGCTGCTGACTACCACCATCACCGGCCGAGCATAGAATGCAAGCACACGTCTGCTCGGTTTCACGATGGATCGTTTTATCTTTCTCCCCTTCGTTTCTCTCCCGAGTTATTTTTTTTTTCTTTTTCTTTTTTTGATATTCGCTGGACACGGTACGCGTTGGACGAAGGGATAGATAAAGGGATAGGGTTAGATTGGGGTGATAGGTGTTTTTTTTCTTTATCGGATGAGTACATTGTCGAGGAGTCGGTGGGATGAGGAGCGTAGATAGGGAAGGGAAGTGGAAGATGTTGTGACATCGTTGGGGAGATGCGTGTAATGGGTAAGCGTGATCCGACTGCGGTGTTCGTAGGAATAGAGGAGTGGCTAGGAAATATCCTTGCGATTGGGAATCGTGGCGATGACGAGTTTGCGTTGGGTCAGGGATTCGACGCGATGCGATCTTTGGATGCGTGCAAGCGTGATTTCGAAGGGAAGGGTATTATTGGTTTTTTCTTTTTTTTTTTTTGCTTTTCAGTTTTTTAGTGAAGCGTCTATTGGTTTGTGGTGTGGGAGTTGATTGTGATTCGATTAACGATCGGGTAGTAGAATTGTTGTGTTTCGAAATTTGAAATTTGATGTACATTTTCTTTTCATTCGTGAATTTTTGCTTGATGATTAGAAATAACAGCTTATTTTTTGTTTTATCTTATCTTATATAGGTTTCGATATAGGTTTGATCTATCTTTGAAATTTGAAATTAGTTTATTAGTGTTTTGTTCCGAATAGAAATTTAAACAGAATTATAATTTAATTATTGTATTAGAAATTGACAACTAGTTTGGAACGAATCAATATTCGTAGCGGATAAATTATTGGACGAAGCAGTAATTAAAATATCGTTTATTATTCGTAGACGTGAAGATTCGTAGAGACATTTTGAAAGTCAGCCAGGTGGTTCCATTCCTTTGACCGGAAATGCTTTTAAAATGAAAAAAGTATACGCGGAACTGTCTGATTCATTGGCGATTGTCAAAAAAGAGAATCGTCATCTTGTGTATAATAAATCTTGTGGACGAATAATTTCATCGATAATTTAAATGTGATTATTAAGAAAATTTTAATTTCTGAAAGGAATAATCAAAATTTTATTGGAATAAAAAAATACGCCGATCGTTTAAAACACTTTTGTCTTTGTGCGAGTTTATCACGATTTTTATCTTGATCGGTCGCAGAATACGATATGCATTTCCGTATTCCATAATAGCGCAAGGCACACCATTGTCCCTTTTCTTTTGTTAAGAAAGAAAAACGATTTTCCATTTGCAATCGTGTCGGTCGCTGGATTTTCTTCTTTCTTTTTCGCATAATTGCAATAATACCGTGACACAATCATTAATTTTTTAATAAGCTTAAAATTTCTCTTACCAGAATTTCTATTTTGTTTCAAGTTTTCTTCTTTTATAATTTCCCAATTATCTCATTGATTTTCACAAATGTGATCTAAATGAAATATTCAAAAGCTTATTGCTGCACGCTTCATCGATTTAAAGAATATTATTACAATCCTGTACAAATTTTCCTTAAAAAATTCCTTAAAAAATTGTTTCTTCCGCTAGCAATGGTACAAATTGTGCATTACGCACACGGTGCTCATGAATAAATGATTCGACGATGCCGAGTTATCCGAAAAACTGTTTCTGAAAATAATTTTCGAGGCAAACAATATGATTTAAGGTAAGCCTCACTTGCAATAAACTTGATTTCTTTTCCATTCTAGTTTCGTATAAATAAAATAAAGTTTCCTGAATTTTGCCTCTTTTCTCGTTCCCCCCTCTTTCATTCTGCTTTCACGTTTCTTCCAATGGATCGAAATCGAGGTGATATAATTTATGCAAACCTTGTGAAACGTGGAGTTGTTGTAATACCAATTGAATGGACACGATGCACAGTGGTTTTGTCGCGTAATATTCACGCAAAACAGTGATCTCCTGGTGAGCACACTTTCGAAAACCTGTTTTTTAAACAACACTATCTCCTTTGCTTGGTTTCGTTACCGATGCCTATGCTTTTTCCTCGATAAAGAGATCTATTTGTAACGAAACGTTTGTTTGAAAAATTCTTTTTCAAATTAGAAGAATGCAGTACATCAATTAACTTTAGCCTGATAGGATAGAAAATTGTAAAAATATCAGAAAAGATGGTAGGAAATACAAAATTAAATTAAATGATCGATCAAATTATCATTCAAAACATAATATCTTCTTTTATTTTTTACTTGTCAGAATCGTGTGAATTTTTGTTCATGTATAATTCGATCACTCTTGATTATCCTTGAATCCTTCCTGACAAATCATTTTTGAGCTTTTACACTCATCGCACAATGGAAGAAAGAAAACATTGATCCTTCGATCAATCGTTTAAAAACCTTGTACTTCGAAGACTGCATTATAATCATCCAAGATTGGAACAAAGAGCAATCGAATTTCATTATACGAAGATCAGAACAATGGGTGTGGACGAATTTCATTGGTATAAGTCCGATCGAGGAAATTGTACAGGCGAATCTGTGAATCATCCAGCTTTTCGAGCCTTTTTTCCATTCTCGAAAATTTCTTCTTAGAGTCCATACTCGAAGACTGCTCCATCCTCGATCGGGTTTGTCGAACGAATTTCGAATGCAAATCGATTTCAGCGAGTAATCGCCTTACAAATTCGATTTAATTCGAATGTTTCGAATGATTCGTAATAATAATGCACGGATCCTTCAAAATGTATAAATTAATAGAAAATTGATGATTAGAAGCACTTGATTACATATTAATTCTAATTCTAAAGAAGAGAGTTTAAGTTGAAAGAGACGTAAGGAATAGAGATGAATTATATATAAACACATAGATATCTATGTGGAAAGATAGATAATTGATAAAAGTTGTTAAGTGAGATTTTGTTAAAAATGATGAGGCTTAAAGGCTTAAATAAACGACGAGTCAAGAAGAATACGAGAATAGTGATTAATTTTTGCAAAATTAATGTAATAAATTTAAATTATATTTAAACGATTCATAGCAATAACATATGGGATCGTTCAAAATGTATGTAAATTGACGATAAGAAGTAACTTCTCGTGAAATATAAATTAAAATTTTTTTTTTTTTAATAAGAAACTTATTAATTATAATTTCGTTGAAGGTGATAATAGAAATAATTAATATTCACAAGTACGTGATTTAAATAGTTACAATAACTATCGATCGATTGTGTGCAAATTAATCGAAGGAAATTTATTCTGTTAGCTACTTTGTTTTACTCATTCTTAGAATGATTCATTTCTAGAACATTATGATAATTATCAATCTTTTTTCTAATCTTTGGTTAGATAAAGTTTATATTAAGAATTATCGTTGGTAAAAATTTTCTAAATATTTCGTATTTGGAAATATAGATTCAAGAATTTCTGTGTGTAAATATTATATATTTAATTACGCGTGATAAAATTGCGAATTATTGTCGATTGATTAGCCGGTAAATCGTTGTTATTAGCACGAAATTGATTAATACATACATTTTTCGCTTATCAGTGTGTTTGCAACACGTCTTTTTTCTTCATAGAGATTATTTCATGGAACAATTTGTTATATATTAAAAAGTATTCGATTCTTCTTTTTTTCTAGAAACTCGAAGAAATGTTTTAAAAGAAAATAAGATAAATCTTATTACACAAATTATCAGGTTTCTTTTCAATTGAAAAATTTTAATGAAGCAAAACAAAGTAAATAATAAAATCGCGGAAATATATTGAATTATTAGAGAATAAGTTAGAGAATACTTTTTTTTTTTGATGTAAAATAATGTAAAATTTTAAGATTTATTTTTCTTAGTTGTAATAAACTTGGACTCATTTTTAAATCGAAAACTATATTCCATAAGAAATTTAATACTTTCTAAATTTCCAAATCGATTCAACTTTCAAACAACACTCAAGATAACGCATTGAAATTACTTCAACAAAACGAAAACTATAATCTATCGAAATATCACATTAAAATCATACATTATACATTAACAAAATAATTATATTCTATTCTTAGAAATCGATTTATCCGTTAATTCGCTTCTCTCTTGAAGTACCTCGATTCGGCTGCATTTAAATAAGCTTAGGGCCGAATTAATGCAAATGCATTCGACGATGCTATCGTCGGGTCAACTGTAGGGTCAGGAAAAAAAAGAGGCGCACGTCTTTACCCCTTTCGGTCGAAATAAAACGTCGAACAGGCCACTACATTCCTCTTCTCTCTCTCTCTCTTTCTCTCTCTCTCCAATCAGCTCTCCCTCTCCTATTTTCATTCAAAATAGCTCCCTTCTTTCGTTTTCGTCGATTCACATTTGGCTCACGTCCAACTCGGATGGAAAGACTTTCATTCATCGTCAGTGGAGCTACTCGATCCCGACCTGGTTTTCCGTTTCGAAAAATCGGATACATGGAAGTGGGTTCTCAGAAAATTTGGAACGGAACGATAGAGCATGAATCGGATATAATAATCGTTTCGATACAATTTCAATAACCTCCACGTGTTTCCACGCGCATACATCGTGTTTTGTTTACGTTCTCGACACGTGAAAGAGTTTAAGAGAAATATCTCGAGCAACGAAATTGTAAGAATTTCAAATGGTGTTACGATTCCGCGAACTTTATTATTTACATTGTATGCGATGATGGAGGAAGGGAAATTTTCAGAACGAGATTATGATGGAACGAATAATATGAAAAGTAAATGTGGATAAAAGCAATATTGCGATAATTGAATTTAATGAATTTTTTATTTTATTTTTTGACATATCGTGAATGAATGGATAAATTGATTCATTTGTTTTGTTAAAGAATTGGTTCCTTTCAAAATCATCTTAACACTGTGCCATTCATTTTATCAAAATCTTTAAACACATTAGTGTATGTTAGCACGTACAGGAAAAATATTAAATCAAATCGAGATAAATTTATTCAAATTAAAAATCATCCAAGGGATAAAAATTGATTAATAAAAGAACGTTGATTTATTGAAGGTTCATAGACGTATTTAAAATTCATTTTATGATTTAGGTTTGGATAATAAGATTCTTTGTTTCGTTCTTTGATTCACAATGTACCGAGAAATCGATCTGCTTCCAAAGAAACGATCAATTTCTCGAAGGAATTTATTATGGGGATTTTATCACGTTGCCGATGCACCAACACGTGTCGAGGCGTTTCTCATTTGCGATTTGTGGCATTTCTCAGCCAGTCAGATAGATTTTGAATACGTTTCTCGTGAAATCACCTTATTATTTCCATCATTCTTTATTTGTTCTCTTCGCGTCGATGAATGTTCGAAGAAGTCACGCGTGGATAAGATAAAATGAAAATAATTACAAATTTATGGTTCGTTTGCGATAAATCGGTTATGATTGCGAGATTCTAAAAAATATTTGACTGTCGTGTGCAGAGCAATTTTGCAATTTATTATTAAGGGCGGATCATCATAAGGGTGGTACGAATTTTCTATTTTTTAAAATATTATATCAATCTTTCGAATTTCTCTTTATAAAGAATAATATATAGATATTGTTCTTCTTAAAATAATTTTTCTTTTCTTTTTTAATTTATTTATTTCAACAATAAATTTTAATTTTGTGAATTGATTCGAAAAACGTGTTATTAAATTTTATTTCAATTTTATATTATTCTCTATAATATTATACAATTATCTTTTACAATTCTAAAATCTAATTCCAAACACATTCCAAGATTAAAAAAACAAGAATCAAATTCGTCTTTACAAATTCAATTATTTTATTTCTCTATCTAATTTAATAGTTTCAGATTAAAGTGGCTGTATCTATGGTCACGGATGCTTTATCCATTATTTATATTACAATTTTAAATGATATTCCCTTCCATATATTCTAATTTCATTCTTCATATATCAAACAAATTAAAAATTAGAAAAGGAAGAAGAGGAAAAAATCCTCGTTCACCTTTATCAATTCGCCCTTAAAATTCTTCTCCCCGCTTGATTTAATAATCTCAGCGGACAGTGACACTACATCCACAGACACTTTATCTACTTTAGACGGTCGAAGAACCTGGCACGAGTTAGAAAAGATTTATCCCCCATCGGGTCACCCGCCTCCCAGGACAACATTCCTCGAAAGGAGGAGCATTCGTTATAAAGTGACGTTATACGAACCGATTCCTTTGTCGATACGGAGAATTTTGCAAGGAAAAAGAACAATCCGATCGTGCTGCGATCCACGAAACACATCACCTGGCCGCGCCTAACAAACCATCTGGTCAATCCTCTTTCCATTTCGTTGCCACCCTTCTAATTCTAATATCGATCCTGTCGACTCATTCCTCCTTCTCGAGTTCATCGTTCCTCTTTTCTCTCGTGACAACGACTCGAAAAAGTGACGGAGAATGTCTTTTGTACGATGAAAAATGGTGCAAGTGATTTCATTAGGATGGAATAGAGTAAATGAAATGTATTCTCAACTTGTGGATCTTATAAAATCTTAATTTAGTGACACGTTTGAAAGTGTTGAATAATGATTAATGTTACTTTCCAAAGGAATTAAAGAAAAAGAAAATATTTATTTGTAGTTGCTTTAGAATATTATTTTTTTTTATATTTATTGTATTTATATTGTTGCGACATATAAATAAACTCTGATCATAACTTTGCTTATTATCACATTATATTCCAAAATTATATTCGATAATAATAGATTTTTAATTATTTTCAATGTTTCTTTCTCGTGTTACTTTCATCCTTACTTTCTCTCTTATGTCTTACATTTTGTATATTCTGGAAGTCAAATAATCCGATTCATTGTATTCACTGATTATGAGAAACGTCTGCGATCTGTCTGTCTAGCTATAATGAATCAACATCCTCCTTTGACAGAAGTTTCATATAATTATCCGGTTTCGCAGCAGCAATGTATCGGTCAGTTCATCATCTTTGTGATTATGTTGCTTTTATGAATCATTGAGCAACTACAATTGTGGGTTTTTAATAATTTTTTTTTATTACAATGCATATTTATCTTTTCCGAAGAAATTATTGTCTCATACCTTTTTTTTTATTGTATCTCGTTTATTTATCGATTATCGGATAAATAATAAATAATCTTCACACGTTCTAAATGCCTTAACAATTAAGAAGAAATAGTGGAAGATTAATATTTGATTAATTTTTTGTTTAATAAATTTTCTTCAAAGTTTATTTTAATCGATAATTAGTATATTAATTTCCGCATTAATTCATCTACTTATATGGTGACTAATATGAACGTAGTCATTGACGATGATAAAAATGATAACACCAGTTTATTACCAGTTTTATTAGGAAACATGAAAAAAGCAAATATTGCAAAAATCTATTACTCATATTATATCTCAGCAATTAGAATAATAATAATAAAAAAAAGTCATTAATTTAAATTGCCGATAAAACAATCATACCACTCAGCATCCTTCCAACTTACATATTTCTTCGTTTATTCAATCATATTATCGCTTCTTCGTCATTAGATATTTTCATTAATCACGATTCACGAAAAATCTCGCACTCTTCCGAGAAGACCCACAACTCGAGGAATCTATTCTAACTAATTCCTGCAATAAATTTCGTCCAATCGAGTAGTCTATGAATATCGTTACAAATTGATCTTCGTGCACAATCGAATTTCATACTTTACTTGTTGCACGGTGAAAAAAAAAAAAAGAACGAGGGGAGCAATGGATGAATAGCTGATTCATCCATCAACGATTGTGGCATCGATTCTTCCGGTTTCGCGAGCGACTCACGAAAGGAAGTTCACATGCCTTCGATTTCCTTTCGACAAAATTCAAAACACGTGCTGTCTCATTTGTTTCATAGAGGTTACAATTTTTCTTCAAAAGAGGAAAATTTTTTTGGGTTGAAAGAAATAGGGAGAAATAGGGAGAAAAAGTTATGGTAAGAATTACGTTCTTACAGTCGGAAAAGAGTAGAATAAAGAAGAATGGGAAGAAATTTTTAAATTTAATATTAGAAAAATTGAAATTTGATTTTCATATTTTTGTATTTTTGAATATTGAGCATCTTTTATTCTTCTAATTTTTGTGTTTTTATGATTAATTTTTTCCCCCCTTAATCTTTTTCTTTTTATATCTTATCTAATCTTTTTTTTTTCGCTTTATTCATCAGCTTATTATACATATCTATAAAAATAGTAATATTTTTTAAATAGAAATTCTTTGATACAATAAAAATTGTAAAGAAAATAATGTTGAAGATTGACAAAAAAATAGTATGAAATAGAAATATATTTCTATATAAATAACTGTTGTTTAGCTTCATACCATTAAATACGATGAAATATCAATCGATAATTATTATATTATAAAACCATAAATATCTTTCGAAATCAAATCTCATTGTTGCAATTCCAAGTTCACATTTCCAAGTAAAAATAATTTATTTCAAGAGAAATACATAATATTGAGCATCTTCTATTCTTTTATGTTTTTATGATTAATTTCTTTTAATATCTTATCTAATCTTTTTTTTTTTTGTTGAATTCCATTGGCATATAAGAGAAATACACGCATGATCAAGAGCTTTCTCGTAACGAGAAATCTAGTTTAGAGCCTCGATTGCAGGAAATTCGTTACAATTAAATAATTGGTTTGTAACAGACAATCCATTTTACTCTATGGAAATTCCACCAGTCAATCATGTCAATTTGTTTTCATTCCTCTTCTTGGATCTCGTATAACTCGATGGAAGATTTCCATCGAATCGTCTCTTTAAAGTGACAAGGGAAAATCAATTAGCTCGTTTCGACGTTGGATAATTTCCACGTTTTTCTTCCGCGTTACGATTAAAAAATGGAGTTGTTGCCTCCACAGTTACGTACACGTAATCCTTTTGTGATATCGATTAAATCATTACACGAGTTACGTGAATTTAGTTCTCAATCTGTGGTATTGTTTGGTTGAAAGATGAGGAGGAACGATATGAATTGTTTGTCTTATTTGTTTCGTTGATTCGAATCTGCTTCCAAGTACTTGAAACTCTTGGAAACTTTTGGAAGAATAAAGAATTAGAAATAATTGTGATATATCATATATAACTTAAGATTCAGAAATATGTTCGAAAGAAAGGATTTTGAAAGCTTACGATATTTGATTGAGAGGATTGAAAAATGATTCGATGTGAAATAGGACGTAACATTTGAACGACTTGACGATAGATCAAAAAGATTTTCATTATCGCAAATATTCCAGCAAACATCACTGCTTTCGTCGACTTTATCTGCCATTTTAAATTAAACTGTTTAAATTCAAGTGAAATTCATTCGAACAAGACTTTAATCTCGTTCTACTTCTTCGTCGAAATAAACGTTTCCTCATCGTGATATCCGTCCTTCCCTATCGTGACATTTCGCCCAGACCGCTAATAAATAATTCCTATGCAAGGATCGGCCGCGTGTAATTATGCGCAAGGTTTGCAGGATGCACCGTACATATATTTTCTGTTGCAGATTCGATTGAAATGCATCGCGATGGATGATCCGCAAAGGCCGACAGAAGATCTGTACTGGCCTACAATGGCGAATTTTTTCCGATAACGAATGCACCTTGCCTTCGTTGCATCGTCGAAAATGCGTCACCTTTTAGCATCGTCTTCTCACAACTTGAGACCGAGTGACTCACAATACCAATAAGTTTCGTTCCTTTTTTCCTTCCTCTTCGTCTCGTTTCCTTTGTCTCCTTTTTTTTTTTTTTTTCATTATACTCGTGGAAGATTTTATTTTATTTTTTTTTACGGAATCGATGACGATATCCAGGGATACTGGCTCGAATCTCTGGATGCGTGGATCGTTCAGGAATCTGAAACTCGATCGAGAGGATCAATCAATGATTCAGTCTGAAATCACGAGTTGTATCGATTCTTATCGATGCTGATTAATCGAGGCTAGGTGCTTCTGATTGTTTAAAACTGATATATTTTGATCGTCAGGATGTGTGAGAGAAGTTGCGCAGTGTGACTACGTTAAATAATTTTAGATACAGGTAATAACTTTTGTTTAAAATTTTCTTACCTTTTATTTTTTAATTTTGGAATATTTAAAGAAATATTCGCATTCTTTGAAAATTAACGGAAATTAGATTTAATACGTGCTTCTTTAGTCATGGATATGTGTAATACTTATGTAACAAAGATAATTATCATCGTTAAATTGCATAGCAATTTTTCGATTATAGAAAAATATCGATTCACACCGAACTTTTCATAGTATTATCCTTTTTCTCGTTTCTCTCTTTCAGGAAATTTTATTTCCGATAAATGATTGATCACGGATGATTCATTCGTTAAATAATTTTCCAATTTAGATATTTATCAGTAAATTATTTTTATTTTGGAACGAAAAAAATTTTTTTATCATAATTTGCGTACAGATTTTTCTAATAAAAATGAATTCTAATATTATTGTTTCGATCAATCTCGATTTATCGGTTCGTAAAGTTGATACGATAATTTTTCGAAATTATGATAATAATAGAATGATGGAATGGAAACTGTTCCTCACATTGTGCAAGAAAGACTTAAATATCTTGAAATTATTCATACATTCATGAATACAATTTATGCAATAGAAACTTATTTGTCTGGAATAGAATCTAATGCATGCAAAATTATTAACAAGTTGCTACGTTGTACAAACAATAACGACATTGTTCCTTCCATATCTATATCTCTTAACTCGTCTCTGAAAGGAATAGGAAATGAGAAAAATGGACAGGAAACAAGGGAGGAATAAATGTGTAAATAAGCAGAGCAATGGAGAAATGAGGCGAATGATAGATACAATAATAAGAAAAGTGGGTGTAAAGTAGAAGAAAATTGTCTGCAATTCAAATTCTTCCAGAATACAACTTCCATCCAGACCAATAAAATACGATTTCTACAATTTTCATCTTTTACATTTCATTTTCCAAAACTTTCCATTTATTCAAATCACAAATACACATTTCTACATAATTATCCAAATAACAAATACATTTTTAACATCACAAAATTTCTTCTTCTTCTTCGCACTATCGCAAATTTAAATAATATAAGAATGTTTAAAATCTAGGATGCACAATATTAAATAGCCAATAAGAAAATTTAACAGGACTCCAATGAGCACGTGCTCACCTATCATTTATTATTAATAATTACCAAGAAGTTTAAAAAAGCAAAATGGAAATGTGTTTGCAGATCGATCGATTCGATAAAACGCGAACACGCAGGCACGTGGCTGCTGTTCGCTCGCTTCACGGATTTACGAGGCGAACGGGATGACGGAAGTGGATGGAACAACTGGTAGAGGAAGTCGTTCGGCTCGCCTCGATCATGCGCGCGCTCTCAATGTAACCTGCCCCATTCAGGATTCACTATGCGTGCTGTGCAGATGAATTAACGACCGCCTCACCCTGAAGTCGGATCGATCCGACAATTAGATTCGAAATTTTCGAAAATCTCAGGCCTCCGCGCGTAATACGTGCGCCTCTCGATTTCTCAAGGTCGATCGTTGCGATAATGAAACCAAGTCGTTCCCTGCGAAGGTCTCGGTTTGCTGTTTTCAGAAGAGAACAATGATCCTGCGATCTTTTCGTGTTTTCTTCGTTTTTCCTCTCTTGAATTTTAATTGGTATTTGTTTACTTCTGGACGGATCTTAAGGTGCGAATATCTGTAAGGTTTTTGCAAGTTTCGACAAGAATAATAATAATAAAAAAAAAAAGGGGAGGAGGATTTTTAACGAGAAATTCTTTTTTCTCTTCTAGAGAAACTTGTTATTCCGTGTCTAATAAAATAATAGATAGTTCTATTTTAGTCAACGGCCATTGATGTGTCAGGTTTAAAGTATTTTATCTTGATGTCATGAAAATAAATAGGCATACGTAATAATGTTTCTATCTCGATCGAAAATATAATATTAATTTTGTGGAAGAATTCCTAAGTTATTTGTTTTTTCTTACGTTACATTCAGTTCGATCTTAGATTTTATATCAAAGTTTTATATTTATGTTCGTTATTATTTAAAAGATTAAATAGAGTTGTTAAACATTTAATGAATCCATATCTCATTTTTATTTTATGGACATGCGTTATGCTTTTTTTTCTTTTTCTATACATTATGGTAGCTCTATTGTTCGAATGCATAATAGTAGTGGCCTAGATAGTCGTAGTCAATAATAGGTGTTCACCTGCCGTTACCGTGACGAAGGGATTAATAAAAGGCAGTTAAATGTATTATATTCTATATTTATTTTTTTACTAAGTTGTTAAAATATTTTTTTTCGAACTCATATTTAATTAAAAATTACTCTTCCAGTGGATCATACTAAATTGAAATTACGTAAAATTCATCAAAGTTTCATAATTTCTTACTTCACTTTGATTGCTATTAAAAGGAATGAATAACGATCAAAGTAGTTGCTCGATTAAATCATGGATTATTATTCAATATAACGGAATGAGTTACTGTAAATATATGTTAAAATTCCGCAAAGTTGAATACAATTTTATCGTAAATTCGTTTCGTATTCTTTCTCCGTTCGAATCGATGTTTACAATTCGATCAGGTGTGAAACAATTGCAGAGAGATCGCTCTTTCCTAGATCTGCTGTTGACGCAATTTTTCATCGATCTAGAAGAATTTCTAATTTTAATGCTTCAATTCGTATTGATATGCAACGATCACCCGTAATTAAACAACTGGAAGAGAAGTTGTTATTCGCCACTCTGATACACATTTTATTTTAAATTCCAAGATAGGGAAAAATAAGATAATGAATAACGAATAAAAAGTAAAAAGAATCTATTCTCAAACATTTCTTCCCTTTCAAATATAAAACAATCAAATTCTGATATAATTATATCCAGTGTCTACGTTTCATTATGAAATATAATACGTATAATACATTTTGTGCATAGTTTAATTTCAACGACAAAATGAAAAGAATTTACTCTCAAAGCCTCTAATTTGTTCAAATCGCGAGAAGATACTCGCGATGAAAACAGATCGAAGATCGAGGAGATAGATATCTATGAAGAGCTGTTCATCAGTTGGAAACGAAGGTTTCTGAGCATGCTGGCGGCATTTCGAAAAGCGCACGAAGGGATTCCAGTAACACGACCGACCTTGCTGCCCGGGAAATCGGCTGAATAATTCAAAACGTTCCATTCAGAAACCGTCTATGGCATATCTAATTTTTTATATGCAAACGCTAGGCAACACGAAGCACAGAAGCTTGAGTTTCCTATTCCCTTGTCTTTATCGTGATTGAAATATCAAGGCGTCGTTATTCCATTCGAAATCGACGATCTAATCTGATCAAGAGGCGATCTCTGAAAAAGATTTCAGGAAGCATTGCGTTGGAAGGATCCTTATTAGATTTTTTATTTCGCCATTTCAATATTCAAACGTTGCATAAAATATATATATATATAATCATAGATAGTATCATTGTCAAGCAATCAAACCATTATTTTTTATGAAAAAGAATCACAATTTCTCACAAAAAATTTTTGTCAAAAATAAAAACTTAATTGCCTTTGCATAAATGTGTACACGGATTATTAGCTTAATCTGGTTGAGGAAAATGTCCCAGTAAAAAAAGGAAGGAAAATTTTTCTTCAAAAATAATTCAACTTTCTTCATATCCCACATTAAATATTTAACATAATCCCTCCCCAAAAAACGCCCGACTACCGAACAACAACACGATACACGTGTGCCGATCATGCTGAACGCGGTGTACGCACGTTGGAAAACAAACGAAAGAGGGGAGGTCTCTGGATGCCACTTTTGAGCACGTTCGTTTCCAGTTCGCGGTGAGATTCGTATTTAACGCGGTGTCGAACGGAATAACGATCATCACGGAGGAAAACAAGCGCGAGAAGATTCATGTTCGATGCGCGCGTGGCCGGTGAATAGATGCTCGTCCATCCGAAAAAGAAAGAAATAAAATAAAAAAAAAAAAAGAAGAAGAAGAAGTGGAAAACGAAGAGCGAACGCGCATTCCCGCATAAATGCATTCGAAGGTGGCACGCCTCGGTGTAGAGAGGGCGCGAGAGATATATCGGAATGCGGCACGCTTGTCGCCATTTTTCTTTCATCTGGCCCGCTGTCGTTACGTCGAAACGCGACGAAAATTCGGGGAAGAGGATTGGTAGCCGGTGATGATTTCTGTTTGGTAATAGCATATATACGTCTTGTATTATGCATTATACGGTTTTGAGGGGTTCCTTTCACGGGCGGCTTGGCTATTCAAATAATATTCGATCGAAGCCTCGTTCACGTCCCTTGAATTCGAATAATTTGTGGCAGTATTGAAACATTTTCTTTTTTTTTTTTTTTTTCGAGTGAAAGAAAGTGATTCGTATTATTCGTTCGATAAATGAAAAGATTTGGGGGAAAGAGTTGGGGAATTCGAGTGTAGTAGGATCGTATAGGGATTACGTTTTTGATATAGATTAGCCCGAGGGTGTTCGTGATTTGTCACAGCTTATAATTCGTCACAGCTCATAAGCTTATTCACCTGACAATCATAAACGGAAATTAACGTTTCACGACAATGTGCTGTTCTTTGACCACGCGTTCTATGACAAGAAAATTAAATGATTGTGAAGGATCGCAGGTGTTTCCACTTTTAACGAAAACTATTTGCGGAATCTACGATTTATCACAGGGCAGGGAAATTTTTCCGATCGAAGTTGAAAGTTATCCAAGATTTACTTTTATGCTTTGTAAAGTATTCAGAGGTCGGGAGGTTTCCTCAAGAATTCCTATTCTCCGTTTAATCTAACGTTTTCAGCAATCTTCTTCGGTTTCTTCGTCACTTTTTCACATCTAAAAATTCTTATGCATATTCTATAAATTCATATTTATTAATATATCAAGCCAAAAAGTGACAATTAGATATCCAACAATTTCGATTCATTTCTCGATAAATAAATTTTACAATTTCCCACTAGCACACAAGATCACACAATTACAATCTTCCTCTTTCAACCCATAAAAGCTACCAACCTAATCCCCACCCCGCGCGAGATAACCTTCCCCCATTCAAAGTAGCCAAACACCCATAAACCGATTAACCGAATCGTTCCGAATCATCCATTTACCATCGATCCAAGTCATCGCCCTTGATTTATGCATCCTGTGCGCCCGACGGACACGCCGTTTAATCGGTATGACGGCAAGGTGTAAACCTTTGTATTTCGTTTTTTTTTTTTTTTTTACGACCGATACCCGATCGGCACCGCCGCGAATGGAGTTAGTATCACGGAGAAATGGCCTGTTCGATGCGTTTAAACGACGGGCCGTGGCCATATAATCCGTGCATCATTCGCGAAGGGAAGAAGCGGAGGACGAGGATTGCCTGGCCATGGGCAAGTTCACTGATCCCAGTGTGTCGCGTTCGAAACGTGCCACGCGGAGACACACGATGGATGTGTGTATACACACGCTCGGTTCGTGGCCACGCTCGTGGCAAGAGCGAGTTGGGAGAGAGAGCGAGAGAGAGAGAGGAAGAGAGAGATCGGAGGAGAAATAAAAAGGAGAAAGAGAGAGAGAGAGTAAAAAAAAAAAGGAAAAAAAAAAGGAATAAGAGAGACGCGAACTCGCTCTTACACCGTGAACACGGCCATGACGTGAAAGCAAAAGAAGGCATGCGTTACATCCGAGCGATACGTTCCCCTCGGCTGCTGAATGTCAATGCTTTAGGGCGCTTCTTGGAATTCAGGCGAAAAATCGATGATCCCTAGCCCGACCGAGCCGATAACGAAACTCTTGAACCGCGATCGTTCACCTTTCTCCAAGCAGACCGATCTCTCCTCCCTCTCCGAGTTTCGGGTGAATTTCGAAACTTTTTATTTTTTGGGTATGCTTGGGCATGTTAGTGATTCGTTGTTCGGTTCGTTTCAGGTGATCCTAGGTGGGGAGTGGATATTATAATCGAGAGCATGTTGATGGGGAGTCTTTTATTAGCGAGGTTGCAGAGATTGTGGCCTTGAACTTAGGCGAGGAAATTGTGGATGTAGCACTTGAAAACGATTATTTATTTCTAGCAGTAGTTTTAGAATTTTTGTGTTATATTCGTTTCAGAAATTCCTTTTGATTCTCTTTGATTCCTTTTTAGTTTACTTTTAGCAATAATAATAGTACGAATTGGTCATCTCGATGCATGTAAATTGGAATAATTGATGCGTCAATAAATTTGGATTCTTATGACTGAACGATAAATTATTAGTCAAAGAACATCTTTAATATCTGTCCTTATCTTTACTTACAAAAAGTACTTGATTTTACCACGAATCCTTGAGATTATTGAAATACTCGTCATAAGCAACGTCTTTAAACTTATGCATATAGGGATAATTCAAAAAAGTATATAAACTTTTTGGAGGACAAGATATATTTAAAACCTTGGTTGTTAAAACATAATATAATTCTACAATGAATAAATATTAAATTTGTTGCTTGGACAAAAATATATTGTCTTTACTTCATTAAACGTTTTGAATCATTCTTTTTATATATTTTATTTTCCCTTCTTGTAGATGAGATAGATTATTGTACAATTGTAATCATTTTGTAATCCAATAATCCAATCGAACGAACGAACGTTATATTCCAACGTTATATTCTCCCAATCCCTACAAATGCAGCTAAACAAAGAGTTACTCGAAAACCTGAAGCCTCGGAGTAATTACTCCTGATTACTGGAACGCCGCAAATTAATATCCCTCGCAATTAAGCAATATTGTTTTCCACGAAATAACGCCTCTGTCTTGGACTCTGCCATAAACTCCATCAGGCTTGCACGTGCTCCATCTACTCTCGTGCGGCCTGTATTTATGTAGACAACTATTTACGCCGGCCAAGGTAAAGCACCGATGATTGTACGGGAATTCACGGTACATATGCTTCACGAGCGGGCAAACAACGGTCGAGAGGCGCACGACAAGTGGGATTATTAATTGCAGACATCTTGTCGTCCCATCGTCCTCTCGTCTATCGAAGAGAAAAAAAAGAAAAAAAGAAAAATTTCGAGTGCACTATCGCCAACTGTTTGCTCTCCGTCCGGAGAGGCCAGATCTTTGTCGCGTCTCGTGACTTTCTCGTGGCAAGGCGAGAAGCGCGAGGGTTTCTTCTCGTCTTGGACGGGACAAAAAGGACCTTGGAATCCTGGGGCCCGGTGTCACCGACATTCCCACAGGAGTCATCCTATTATATTTAAATTGAGCAAGCGTGCCTTGCGCCCATATATACGCCTCGACGTGTGTATGCGAGCACGTGAGCAAGTAAACGACGGGTCAGAGCCACCGGCAAGCCCACTCCACGCCAATCTCTCCCTTCGATTTTTCTTTCTTTCTTTCTTCGACTAAGGATGAACACTTTCGTTTGTCATCGCGGCCGATCCGTGATCGCCGGAAGTTCAACGTGTCTGCGGCTAATATTTATGCTAAGTGGCGGTATAATCAGTTGACAGAATTTTTCTTCGGACCGAGACCGTCTAAATTGCTCGATCCCTTTTTGTCGAATGGGTTGAACAGATGAATATTGTAATTTAAAGGGATCGGGTGAAATTTATATAGGAATTATGGATGAAGAGAAATGTTGATTCAAGAGGAGCGAGAAGGATACGAAATAATTTATTGAGGATACGAATATTATATAATCCAAGGAGTGTTAGGAAGGAATTAATTTTATTTATTTTCGATTAATATTTAAATTTTTCATCGATTCTTTTTTTTTTTTTTTAGATATTCTTCTAGATTTTTGCGTTCAATGTTTGAAAAAATAAATAGGAATAAATTATATTTTTGAATGCTTTTTTTTTATTACATATTAAATAGCGGAAGTTGATAGAGATTTCTAGGCATGTTTTTAAAAATATTTTATGTTTATTATTTATGTTTTAGTATCGTAATCTCATGTGTAATTTTCTAGTTGATATTTCAACTTTTATATTAAACATGATAATGAACCTTGGGAAAAGCAATGATTGAATGCAAAATATACTACGTATGACGAATACCTATCTTAAAAAAATAAAACATTTTAATTAAATCTGTCTTGCATTTCGAAGAATTGAAAGTATATATATATATATATGAAAAAAATATTATTTGTATAAATTATTAAATTTAAAAAGGGGATGTAGGATGAAATCGAAGATGATGTTATATCATTATGGTTTAAATATTAAAAATAAAGATAACATTTATAATATAGAAAATATTTACGTCTAACAACAGTACACACAGGCAGAACATTAAATTATACTTTTATTATATTCATAAAAATTAAAATGTACACACCTTATTGTTTAAGTCATACTCGTATTAGCTTCTATGTAAGTATCGCAGTATGTATAATATTTAACAATAGAGGTATAGGTACTCTCTCGAGACGAGACGAGCTTACGAAAAGAATACATGAATTTTTTTTTTTTTTTTTCTTTTATCCTTGGGGTGATACGGTATTTTAGGTAGCTTACTTCCGATATTTAATATTATTGACTGCTTACAAAATAATACTATTACACGATAAAGTCGTCCCTCGGTTTACGACACAGTTCCGGTGTGACTCCATTAATTAATTTAATTATCGTTTCAGCCCTCAGATGGCCCTACGGAGATCGGAAAAAATACAATAGTACAATATAATCCGTCTCTGACAATAAATAGGGGATACCGCGCGATTCCGCTACTAAAGTCCGCTACTAAAGAAAACAAAGAATGATTAGCTTTTTTTCCTTTCGAAGAAATTACATGGAATATACCTCCTACCTATACTTTTTTTTTTTTTTATTAATGTACCATGTTTTTTTTTTATTTTTTTCTTTTTATTTTATTTTTTTTTTTTTTGCTTTTCTTACTTATCTCTCTTCACCGCTAAGCACGTCGTGCCACTAGTGCGTACGCCTGCGATCGGATGTGTATGTGCGTGTGTAATACGTAACGTGATTGTACAATAAAGATGTTCATTAAACGTTAACGTTTCAAAAATATGTCCGCAAAATAGAGAAAAACCTTTGCTCGATCGAAGCTGTAATAATAAAATCCTTAAGCGTGTGTGAGGCTTGATTAAAGATGTGGAACTAGATATTGGAAAGAAACGAGAAATTCATTCGATCGCGACGATGTTTGTTATCTACTTTTGTTCCAGTTAAAAATTGATTGCGATGATAACAAACGCGAGTTTGTATAGAGCGATATAGACAAAACTTGCATAAAAGCAATGTATGTAATGCGATTTTGTTTCCTCTCTTTTTTTATCGCGTGTCGATCCTGTTTTGTTTTTAATGTCCACGAGTGAGCAAGTGTGGGGAACGAACACACTATGCTTGAAAAGCATTCTCCGTGCAACGAGCACAGTAGCACCAGCGCGCGTGAAAAAGGTACGATGCTAATTTGATCGCTAACTATCATCTAAGTAATGGAGTTTGAATTCTCGTCGAGATGTCGACGTGTTAATTATTCGCTATATGCGTAACACGAAATAAAAGTCGCCTAAGCGCCTCTGATTTATCTTACTTCTATTTTTTTTTTTTTTTTTTTTTTTTTTTTTACATTCCCGGTTTCGATCATCGCTTCGATCACGATTGCAATCACAACCCTTTTCAATTTGTCTGCCTCGCGTTATTGAAATATATACATCGTGTGTATCTTTCCAACAACTTTTCAATCCCCTCCAATTATGATCTTTCAATTGTAAAAAATACGCGATCATATAGAGGTTAAGATGCACGATACTCTTTACTTTTTTGATTGAGCAATCGAGGATTTTGACGTTTGATACTTCGTATCGATACTTCACACGTTCTATTCGATTTCGAGTGTCGTATTTAATATTGATTGAGCGTCACGTTTTCTCTTGAACTTTTCAATTTTTATGGGAATTGATTTGAAAAGTTTTTGAAATTCGAGCGAAATTTGCGTTTTAATTTTAAATAGAAGTAATGACGTTTGATTAGCGTGTTGTTACAAACGAGATCGAAGCAATGTCGTTACAGTATCAAGACGATTCAAGTTCAATTGCTCGATGTTCTTTGCTATTTTGCATTAGATACCGACTATTACGAGGTACGATTATCATTTGAGAAAATTTTACAATAGAACTACTTGTTTTATTAATTATTATATCAAGATGCATATATTTTTGAGAAATTTTTTTTTATAAATAATATTAATATTATTATTGGAATAGCACTTTTTCGATTATTACTTAAAATACATGCATATATTCAAGATTCTGTTAATATTATTACTTTGATTTTTTCTTTTCTTAGATTTTGATTTCAATTCTCAATGAGATTTTAGTTAAATATTTTTAAAAATCTTAATTAATAAAAGAAACTGAAATTTTTTAAACTATTAAAATAATCTGCTAAAGTACACAGTACATCACACTTATTAGAAAAGTATTAATTGCAAAATTAATTTAAATTAATATTTATAAATTATATATAAAATAAACTATAGCCAACAGTAGATCCATTGAACAGATTATTTATATTCATCTATCTATTTTTGATTCTATTTTATCAATCTTGTATATTATATAATATACAAGTAAATTTCTACAATTGTATAATTATGAGATATTCGTTAGAAAAGAGTTAATATTCGCTTTGTTCTCTGTCGGGGTTAAAGTCAAAAGTAGGAAAATAGAAATAAAAAAAAAAAATAAATAACGGATCCCCACGATTAAAGTGAAAATAATGTTCAAATAATTTGATCACGCGAGCATCGTAATGGAAACACAAAATGGCAGAACATCCCGCGAATCGTCCTTGCATCGTCCCACAGTCTTACATAAGACTTCATCCGAATAGATATCAGTTGAATGGGAATTGATTCTAAACACGTTTTCTGCCTTTAATCACGCAATGCAAAAATAGGCTTTCCTATTTCCGGTTACCTAGTACCGGAGCAAATGACACAGCGATCTACGGATCTACAGAGAATTCCCAAAATCCTTACAATCTAG
This sequence comes from Apis florea, assembly GCF_048593485.1. Taxonomy (NCBI): domain Eukaryota; kingdom Metazoa; phylum Arthropoda; class Insecta; order Hymenoptera; family Apidae; genus Apis; species Apis florea. The sequence continues at coordinate 65,765 of NW_028256515.1, forward strand.
TATCAATCATTCTTTTTTTTTTTTTTTTTCTTGTTAACTTTTCTCGTTTTGTTCGTCCGAGGAAGTGTTCTATATTATTACAAGGCGAATCCTCGATCGATTGGAATAAACGTATTCCAAAAATTTTCTTTTTGAATTTTTTGACCGCCAGCGATCAATTCGAACTCAATCAATATTGAATATAAAATAGTAATTTTTTCTTTTAATAGGTTTTATAACATCGTGGATTTTTAAATTTAAATAACGTAGCACGCTGAATTTTAGTAATTTAACAATATCATGTCTCAATATTTGATCAATATTGAGTATCATTATATTTCAAAATACATTATTCTCGAGTATCTTAAGTACTCTTGAATATTAAATACTGGTATTTAATATGTTAAATCATTGAGTACGAATACTTAAATATTTCTAAGTACTTAAGTACTTCTAAGTACTTAATACCAGTATTAAAGTATCGTAGAATAATAAATAACATCGATATTTGAGCACTTTTGAACTAGTATTTGATATTTGAATAATATTCAACTTTTCGATGTAATAAATATACTCATTATATGAAGCGTTAATATCTAAATTATCCTTGTACAAATTATAAATAAATATATCGTGGTTAAAAATGAAATCGTAGAAATTATTTTCTATCGAATAAACGGAATACGTCGTTCCATGGATCGAGTATTCAGAAGAAGGTACAATGAACGAAAATTACACGGTCGACAAATTCTATTTGGTCGCACCAAGTATAGATTGATTCGATTGCAACGTATAGTGTCGGCCTCGATATCGCTGGTATAATAACAATCGAAGGGGATGATGATGAGGAAAAATGGAGGGATAAAGGGTAGAAGGAATTTGTCTGTGAAGCTGGTGCACATCGTATCTATAATTTTCTTACAGTACTGTGTCGATAAACGTCTAAGTACCGATGTGTATCTGATGGTTTTCTTTTTGCGCACATACCTTTTTTTATCTTTTGTTATTTGCTCTTTTTTTTTTTTTTACACATTACATTAAAATATAACACCAATCTCGACTCGCTTACGTTATACATATATATATATACGTGAGTTCTTATTTTTTTTTCTTTTTTTATGCTTTTTTTTTTGTTTTTTATTCGTTTCTTTTTAATGTATTCAGCGATGATCGTTCGAACAGTCTCTCACCGTCAAGCGTTTAGAAGAGTTCCGAATTCAATATTAACATGCTCGCACTTCGCGTTTAATTGACGACACTGGAAAATGCAGGCTCCGCGGGTAGCAATTAAGATAAGTAGGAAAGTCTGTGTGTCAAGTGTAATTAATTATTGAGTAGTAACATAATTAAGAAAAAGTTCATGTTTGTTCATGTTGTTTTGGTTACAGCAATCTATTTCATTAATAAAATTGTTTTGTTATATTTTTATCGATAAAATCATTTTTTTTTATTTATATTTGATTAATAATTTATAGAGTATCAATTTTTCAATAATTCTTTTCATAATTGTTTTGGAATATTTTTTTTTCAAATTATTTCTGAAGTAAGATTATTATTTTGAAATTGAAATGTTGTAAGATAAATAAATATTATTTTTAATAGGTGAATCTGTCATACGTTACTACGCAATATTTAATACGCTGTAAAGATATTTTTCTAAAAAATTATTGTGCTGTCAGTTTCGTGCTAATTTTCTTGGAAAACAAAAAAATTGAAAGATTTCCAATTTCTTTTTTTACTTTTTATCCTTTAACGTTTCAACTATTTAGTGGATGGCTGTTGTACAATTCTTTGAAATTTGTAAACGCGAATAATCTTACTTTAAGATAATCGTGTATTAAAGTACTTGTAATCAAAATATTTTTTTTTATTAAACAATCGTATCGTATTAAAAAATTTAAAGATTTTGATTACAATAAAATCTTTAGTAAATTATAAATATTCAATTATCAAGAATTTTGCCATTTTCGTTTATCGTTAACAATTTCCAAGTCAAATTGCATTAAATTTTCTAAAATTCCTTTTTTTTTTTTTTTTTTTTTTTTACATATTTCATCAATAATAATCAATAATATATTCTCGAACCTTCTCACAACTTAACTTAAAGATAATCAATTATAATTTTGATTACACAAGTACTTAAATACCTTCCCTACTCACGTTTCACAAAAATGGCCCACGCTCTTTAAATTATCGCACACGTTCACCATTCTCTCACGAAATTTTCCAAATAATGATTATCAGAAATATTTTTGGAGCGTATGCAAGAGCGAACATTGCTGAGATATCACAGCCACAATGGCTGGCTTTTTTTTTTGCGATGGATGCGTAAAATGGTAACCTTAAATCGGTCGTAATGCATCGGCAGCAGTGCGGAGGATAGAAAAACGAGGGAGCAGCGTAAAACGGCAAAAGATTAAGTCTTCACAGCCTTTCATATAGTTAAGAGAATCGATTAGATATTACAGGGCATTTTATTTTTTTACGGTTCGTTTTTTATATTTTTATTTATTTATTTTTTTTAATACTCTCGAAAAAATGGACCCGTGCGACCCTTTGTTTCAACTTGTTTTTTTTTTTTTACTTTATTTTATTTGCTTTGTGTCTTCCTCTTGTTTTCTCTCTTCCTTTCTTCCTCTTCTTCTTCTTCTTCTTCTTCTTCTTCTTCTTCTTCTTCTTCTTCTTCTTCTTCTTCTTCTCCTTTCTCTTTTTTTTATCGTTTTTAATTAATTTTTCTTCTGGAACTTAGACCGTGTGTTTTCTTGTGTGTTTTGTTGTATGTGGCTGTAGCACTTGCTCGGATAAAAGGGGAAGGGGGGATAATGTTAAACTCGGAAGTCTTCCAGAGACATTCGTAAAACCGATTGGTCGAAAATATTATTCTAGAATCCGTTTAGGGTATAAAGTGTAATTGTGAACGATTATCATATTAGATAATTATAACGATAAAAATGGACATTGTCTTATCGTGGGATGGAATAGGCTGTGTAAGCTCCGTCGATGCTAGATGCTCCACTGTGTGTTATTGTAAACGTAAAATGAGAAAGAAACAAAAGGCATAAAAAAAAAAAGGAAAATATGTATGTACAATTTATAACTTTTACAATAAAACAATTATAAGATACTTATAAATAAAATCGGAGATTTTACAATTGTTATTTTTAGAAATTAAACAAAAATTTCATGTATAAAATATAAACAAAGAAACAGAAAAAAAAAGAAAAAAACAAGAAATATAACGTATCGTGGTCTAAAACGAAAATTATTTTGTTAATCGTTATACCAGGCAGACATGTAGCATCACTGTGACATTTGTGAGTCTTAAATTTTCTTTCATCTTTAATAATCTTGAATTACCAAAAAATGGACAGAGATACCTTCGTCCGCGGCGTTTCCTTTTCGTGTAAATACGCCTTTATTCCTTTTATAATTTTTTAACTTGTAATTTATTATAATATTATTTTCTCTCTCTCTCTCTCTCTCTCTTATAATCGCTACACGAAATCAAGTCTCTCTCTTAATTAATTAACCATTGTGTCCAGGAAACGTCGCGTCGTAGGCGAGTTTTATTATTTATATTCAATAAATATTACATATACAGTAATATGTTCATTATTGATATAGCATTTAGTATTGTTCTAATTGGACAGAAGTTGTTGTTCATGTTGTTGTGATTATTTGGTTGCTGTTGTTCACAATTTTGGGCGAATTTTCCTTTCTCTCATTCCTCCACAGTTATCATCTTAATCGTTCATTGCTTCTTTTCATTCAACGTTCATTTCTTCGATTCGCATCTTTAACCATTTTTCCCTCCTTTATACTACTATATTCTCCTCTTCTCTTCTCATCCTTTTATTTTTTATTTTTGCACTTCGCACAATCTATCTTGTAAATTAAAAAAAATATGCGATACCGCCATTTGATTTTTCTCTTACACACGACACCTTTATTAATCGTCATTTATTACCTTTTTTTTTTGCACAGTCCTTTTTTTTTTACCTTCTTCTTCCTCTTCCTCTTCTTTTTTTTTTTTTTTTATCTAAACGAATATATCGTAGATTTATTTATTTATTTATTTTTTTTTTTTCGTCGAACGAGAAATCAGTATCGTCATCGTCGTACTGAGCAAAAATCACGTTTTGAAATCGTATCAAATATATATATGTATATTATTAAGAATATTATATCGCGGTGAAAAATTTTAACCCAAGAAGAGAAAAAGTGCAGAATCGAAATCGTGATAAATCGTGGCGAAACTTGTTTTCCCACGATGGGAAAAACAGAGAAAGAAAGAAATAACGTCGAATCAACACGGCTATACGCAAATTCAAAATACAATGAAGCAAGCTCGTATTATTATTATTATTATTATTATTATTATTATTATTATTATTATTATTATTATTATAATTTTTTTCTGCATTTTCTTTAATATTCGACCTCTATTATCTAAAACTTACGAACCTAATATTGCGATCCTAATAATGTGATCGTGTTGCACTCGAATAAAACACACAGCTGGCCCGACGCGTTGATTTGATTTTAAAATAAAAACGAGGGTCAGTGTGAATTTCCTTTCCTTTCCTTTCTTTTCTTTTCTTTTCTTTTTTTTTTTTTTCCCTCCCATTAATTTCTATCGATGCAACACGGCACGATTTTCTTCCACACATTTTGCGCTTTTATATAAATTAATCGCGTGTCATGTTCGCGTTAACAAACGTAATGCTGGACAGAGGACAATAATTGTATGTTACAATAAAAAGGAACTTAACAGATTGCGCTAAAAAAATACAATATATATATGAAACAATTGTATACATATAAAATCTTTAAATAATCTACGCAACGCGGTAAATTCGTGTTTCGAGAAAAGAATTCTTCTTTTTTAAATTATTCTTTATATAATCCATCCTGTATTTATTTATTTATTTATTCCTTCCATTCGTTACTTCTCCGACATTCAAAATTACCGCCTGGCAATTTTGGAGAGTGTCTTTCCCCCCCCCCCCCCGTATGTATATTTCTATGTATATGTTATATCAGCAATTTTTTTATAAAATTGCCAATTGTTATTTTGTTTTATTATTATTTAACCGATCGTAAGATGTAATGTGACATACATATCTCTGTGCCGATATTTCTGTTCAATATATATATATATTTCTTTTTTATTCTCAATTAAACGCAAATTAGATGCTTAAAAGTTATATGAAGAATATATTTATCGTCTAAGAGGCGGTCGATTCGAATTGCCACCGAATTGGTAGAAGATTACGGTCGAAATAAGTGACTCCAATATTTCCCTCTTTCTTCGATAGCGTTAAAAAATGTACAATTAATTACGCGAACTAAACGGATGCTTCCTCTTATGTAAAAAGTAAATGGCTCATCATCCCAGTCGTTTAAAATAAAAAGTTTTGTGGAATGCTTACAAATTATATATGATAATGTATATATATATATATATTATATATATTCGAATTGAATATCATCCGCTAACTTTCTCGATACGATGAAAGAAAATAATTCTCCTTATTCGTATCGATATTCTTGCGCGCAACGCTTTTTCTCATTCTCTCTCTCATTCTATCTTGCTCTCTCTCTTCTTTCGCGCTTAACTCTCTTTCTCTCTGTCTCCCTCTCGCTCTTTCTCTCATGCACACACATTCTTTCTCTCGCTCTCGCTACGCTACTGAAATGCGAATTAATTGTAGATACTATGCTTGAGAACAGCATGTCCTGTTCGAAAAAAATTGAGAGAATGTCCCATGCTTTGTGTGATACACATTAATGACCTAATAATTTTTTTTTTTCTTTCAAGTAATATTTATAAGTAATTAGTTATAATCCATAGCTGCCCTAAATGTCTAAGGGACTGAAACACTGCTGCTACACATATCATAGGCATGTAGCAATTAGGATATTTAGTGGCTTATTAATAAAACGAAGTTATGGTGAAGCGGTGTTGTGTGATCCGTTTACTTGCCCCGTGGTGAAGATCGTGTGCCTGTCGTTGAGAGGCCCTCCCCTCGGCTTCGACTTCGGTGCAAGGAATGCAAACCCTCACCTGGAAAAAAGTGAGAAAAGAATTTTTGATTGAAATGAAATTATTTGCAAATTGATCGCTGCCTATAATGTCATTGCCAATTCCCAACAATTGAGATTAAAACTCTTGATCATTTGTCACACTTTAGTTGACGGTTATCACGTGAGATATTAAATTATGTAAATTTTGAGAAATGCTACGAAATCATGGACAAGTTTGTAAATGATAACATTAATCAAGCAAAATATCATTACCTCTGCTGACACTTCTGCGCATCGGTGCAGGTTGAGGGGTACTGGTGTAATTTCTAAGTGCTCGGCCCCGCTTGTCTTGAATTAATTTGTCCACTTTGACGAAGATTCCGCATTTCGGTCGACACGTGAAGTACCTATGGCCATTCACAGCACCATCGTTTTTACCTGTAACGACAAAATTGATTAATAATCCTCGACTCTTTTATGAACATACAATCAACTGAGACATTTTCGTTCTAGATAAAATTATGAGAAAACTTTTTTTACTAATTTAATAAGACAGAAGATTAATTGTGTAAAAGAAAAAGAGTATTATTCCATATTAGTAGAGAAGATTAATAATCTTCCTGTTTAAAAATATAAATCTTACCGGTCGGGGCATCAAGTTCAATTCCTATCCATGTCCCAGATGCAAATTCTGTTGGGCCAACATACACTATCACACCGGAATAGCTGTATGGGCGAACCAACACTGATTCACCAACTACGACCCAGTCTGGGAGTGGAGTTTCGACTCTGCTTAAGTCGTGTCTCGAACCGAAAGCTGAACTTTTGTCGCTCACATCATCTATTAAATTTTTTAGGAAAAAATCAGAAATTTATTTAGAATACAAATGTATTTGCAAAATAGATTTTTTTTTTTTTTTAATGATCTATCTACCATCGATTCGTTCAGATGAGCTGTTATCACCGTTTTCATAGGGCATGTTGGGTTGCATTGATTGTTCAAGCCGTGCTGCAGCTTTGCTCTCTGAAAGTTGTGGACGGACCATGGGGAATGAAGCCCTGTGTTGAGAACTCGTAGGCCTTCCTGTGCTAGCAGAAGCTTTCCTTCGTCGCACGACCTGTGATTAATTGTTCAATTTAATAATAAATAAAAATGTTAACACAAAAATGTTAGTTAGTTAAAAAAAATTCAATTCAATGTCCATAATCTTGGATAAATAGTTGAAGTTTAATTGAGAGACATAGAAGTGATATGACTTTTGAATGGAATTAATTTTAACTTTCATCTACCTTGCCTGGTGGTAGTTTCGTGTGCACAACCGAACTACCCTCCAAAGGGCTGTCTTCTCCAGAATTGGACGCCTGGCTAATTTCCATGTCGCTTTTTCTCCTATTGCTCAAAACCTGGCTCGGTATACCTTTCTTTTGAATAGAGTTTATACGCGTTGCACTGGTATTTGCATCACTGTCGCTCTTCGTCGAAGAAACTGGGCTGTCGATGTCCGCGTCCGCATAAGCGCCTGTTTCTTCCAAATTTTTTCTACTACGATCTACTGCATGATAGAAAAACGAGAAACATAATAACCTTGTAACGAATTAATTATAACATTTTATAATATTTTACAGCTGCACAAAAATCTAACGATTTCAACAAATCCTCCTCAGTTATCCTAACGCGACGACAAATATTCAAATATTTGCTTTTGCGTAAAGAGCTGTTCAACTAACCCTCGCCACAAGTGTTCTCCATCACGTTCAAGTTGTCCAACGCGTTAGTCACTTCACCCATGTATTCTTCCGGTGTTTCCTCCACCAACGAGCTGTCCATCCTTTCCGGTTTCTTGCTGTCCAACAAATTTCGATATTCCAGGTCCGGCGTCTCGTCCACGCTGATGGATTTGACAGAGATCGAGTCCTCGGACGTGAGATTGGTCGTGGACACAGCTTGGGAACCGTAACCACTGCTGCTCATGCTTGGCGTGTTGATCTTCGTCGATTGAAGTTCGACGAGAGAATCCAGTGTGCGTGAAGAAGTTAGCGGTTTTACTGGTTTCACCGGTGCCTGAACGTAATCGCGTGTGATTTGATTGTGACAATGACGAGAACCGCGAGAACTTAAGAATTTTTCTTTTCTTATTTCTCGATTCTGATCGACGAGAAGTATGATAATTTATATGTTTGATCACGCATTTTCATTTATGTTTTTTTTTTTTTTCGTGTTTAGTTTTCATCCAACAGCATGTTAGATTAATATATATTGCACGATATATATTAAAATTTTTTTTTTATTTAACATTTATGAGATTGAAATCATTGAAAATTCGTAGGAATTGTTCATATTCATGATGAAAAATGAATGTAATAATCGTACATGTACACGTAGATATACATACGATTCGAATAACGTTATATAAAATCAAATGTAAATATTTTCGAGTCTTAAGAACGTGTACTACCTGATACGAATCGTATTCGGAGTAATCAGCGTCGCTCTTCTCTTCGTCCTCGTCATGAACAGGTGTCGTCACTTGATTCCCAGCGTTCGACGTTTCCTCGTGCAGGGTGGTCATTCGTAGACCCAATTTGCCACTCACCATATTTGGAGACGCTAAAAGCGAACATTATAGATTATCAATAAATGTCGTTTTAAAGAAAGATTTAAAGTCTCTCGCGTGAAAAAATTGTGACAATATTGCAAGAATATCAGGGCCGATCTGGCCACCATGATGAAAATCGACGGATCGGGAATCGATAGATCCATGATCGATCACGATTATTCTCTCTCTTTCTCTCTCTCTTTCTTGGGTAACAACATACATTCCATTTAATCGGGTTTATGATCACACTAAAAGGTGCCAGGTCGGTTCTGATACACATATATCGGTGATTGCAAAAATATCGAACAAAAGGATTGTGTCCATGCTGTTCCTAAAAAAACGAAAAGGGTAATTGTACGTATATTCCACGTATTGGACGATTCCTTTGTCAAATTTTTAATTTACATTAATTAACCTCTAAATGAATAAAGTTCAAAGATCCCTCCGTTCGAATTATTTAGAGAAGCGCAAGATGATCTCGAAATGGCAAGAAAAGACTGGATAGAATTGAGTATGTGTGAATGTACATAATTTCATATTGTTCGGGATTTGGTTTCGGATTCACAAAAGTGAACGATAATCTTCGAATAGATTCGAATAATTGGCGACGCGATCGGCTAAAACTATGGCAAGTATTCGAAATTATTATCTTTGTGCTTATATTCCAAAAATTCGAATTTCGAAAATAATAGCGCTGAGATCTTGGGATCTCTATGTATCATCTATCATGTAACGAAAGATGTATATTCGATTCTATGAAATAATTATGAATTTCAAATTTAGAGCCCAATCGATTATTTTCGATCAACAAATTGGCAAATTCTTTCATTGAGATTCTCAGCTAGTTGATTGATTCGGAAGTTTTTTCCGTCTGATAAATTAATCGGATAATTTTTGTTCGTTCGATGGATTTTGATATATTAAATTATTTATTATCCTGTTGTGTATTTCTACGTGTCACAATGAGTATATATGGGTAAAATTTTTTAATCGAAGTAAATGTTCGAATGAGATACTAAAGATCCAAAAGATTCAAGCACATAATACGTGGAATATAAGGCAGCCTGAAATAAAGGTGAAACAGAAGTAGAAAAAAAGGTACCGTAATGTAAGTCGTAATAAGCAATAAAACATCGAACACATATGGGAAACTATGCACTGCGGCACGATAAGGCTGCAGTTTCAATAAGGACATTAACTACGGAGAAAAAAGATATCGAACGAAAAACGGATGGGTTTTATCGATATCTATTACCGTTGTGCTACGTAATAATCGAAATAAGGTGTAAGGAAACCAAATAGTCTACTAATCACTACTAGAGAATGATCGAATAGACTCTTTCAAACTTGCCAGAATTCGATTAGATTTCTGGAAAAACTTAATTCTTTCTCCATCGAGATAATTTTTCAAGTAATTCTTTTTTTAGCAATGTACGATATGAAAATACAAAAATTTTACTATATCTATAATTAATAGCAACAAGATGTTTAATATAAAATATTTGGAGAAAGAGTATTATAAATTAATTTTCAAATTCAATAAAGAAGAATTGTATTTGTAAATATAATTTACAATTCTTTTTTATATTTTTATAAAATTTTTATAAAATTAGAGAAAATACATCGTCAATGATGAAATAAAATTGACCGAACATTATTAATTGTTGAGGTTGTATCAATCAATCGAAAGGTAGAGTATCTTTTCGTGGCAAATCAGTTTGAAAGAGTTGTCAACAGCGAGTGTCACCTACACTTGGCAGAGGTGGATTGTTGCAGACGTGTCAATGAGTTGAGATTCAGGTTCAGATTCAGGAAAGTTGGTCTCGCTGAAAGGAGATAGACGTACTGATTACACCTGCAATCGTGTTCTCCTCGATCATCGCTAAAAACTACATTCTGTTCTCCTCTTAATGGCGAGCCTTCTTAAAACCTTTCTTTTTTTCTCTTTGCAGGCTTGTCACGTGTGATTGATCATGCCTGCTAGAAGACACTCAATATTATCAATCAAGTCAGATCAGAATGTAAGTCTCTGTGTCAGACTCGAAGATTCAGAGACCATTCGTGTTGTACATACAGGTAATTTTAATACTTGGAGGAGAATTGTAAGAAATAGAGACATTACGTAGATATACTTTTCCTCTTTTCAATATATATCATCTATGAAACGATTCAACTCGCCATTTTAAAACAAATCCAAAATGCAAAAAAATAAATATATATATACGTTAATTGAAACTAGAATAATTCTTTAGAAATATTTTTTTCTTATTTTTAAACAATTCGCATCGTGGATTTGTTATAAAGTATATTAACAATATATGTATTAGTTTAAAGTCAAAATAATGATAGTGATAGTCACAGTGTTCTTAATAAAATTATCTTCATTTTACTGTACAGTCGATAGCGTTATAGATAGACTCTATTCTTTTATAAAGCATGCTTCACTATGTCTGAAACAATAATCTCATGCATCGCTAAATTACTTTTAATTTTTCCCTCTACACTATTCTGAAATTGTTTAGTTTGTATTGCTCTGAACTTTTGTTTGACTTTAAACTAATTCTTTCTGTGGAGAAAGAAAATGGGATTTTTTAAATTCTTAATTTTTTCTTTCAAAATATATTTATCAAATATTATATTCCACACAAGTTTAACCTATTTCTTTAAATATATTTCAAACTTTCCCATTTTCTTTTTTACCCATAATGCCATAAGCTTTTTTCTTTCCTCTTCTCTAAGTGAAAAACAATTTAGTCTCTTTATGGATTAACTTACATTTCGATTTATTCGTGTAAATATTTCTTTTGTATAAATAAAATGATCCCAAATTGTTTTTCAGTGGCGTATATATCCTAAATTATTAATCAATAAATATTTATATATATTTACACATATATGATACAGTTACCCTACGTCAGTTTTCTAAAATATCGCTTAATAGCACATTCACAGGTAGAGACAGTAAAAGTAGAACAATTTCACAAGCGATCTTATTCATCTTTCTCTTTTTACATTTTTTTTTTTTTTTCATTCTCTTCATACTCTTCAACTAATTATAAATATATTTGAATCGTGGTAAAAAATATATATTATTTAAATAAGCTTAAGTTGCTTCACTCTTTAAATTCAGTCTTACGAATTGGTAAGTAAATTTTACCAATTTTCGAGAATTCGTCGAACTTGATAATTTTTCAACGAATAATCGAAATGAAAAAAAATAAAAAATAAAAAATAAAAAATAAATATAAATAAATATTTATATATATATATTATGTATATATAAAAAAGAACTAGATAGATAATCGTTTCTATTCTAGTGAAATAAGTTTTGCAAAATAATTATATCTCAATACTCATGCTTTCGATTGTATAGTCATGATATACAGTGCTAGTGAACATGATTTCTACGCAGTGGTGATCTTTGATAGAAACTGCGATAGCCGCGAAGAGAGAAGATCGTTCTTTCATCTTGCTTTTGCAATGTGTTGACGTGATTTTCTTGTAAGCGTCGATCATGAGCAGAAAAATCATTGTGTGAACGTGTGAGCCAGAGACAGAGAAGAGACAATGAACGAACAGAGAACGAACTGCTTGCACGTAAAAGGGCACATTCGCATGCAACAGTAAAACGATGAAGCTAAAACAACATATTGCAATTCATTGCAAAGAAACGGTATAGGCATTAACTATTTTCAAAACCTAAAGTGTTGGTTCGAAATAAAAAGAAATATAATAAAGCAGCGTTTTTTTTTTTTTTTTTTTTTTGAATTTTCGAATATGAGGATAAAAAGCTTAATAAAAAGATAAAGCTTTGTGATCCATCATTAACCACGCTAGAAAATCACTGTAAATCTTTAAACCTCGTTCAAGATTCAAGTTACTTCGATTGAAGACGCTTGAATTGAAAATATTAAATTCATGATTATATAAGTAATAATTGAAATTTGTAGGGATATTTCAATATTGAATTAGAAATAAACGTTTCAATCATTTGATAGATTTTATTAATAAGAATAAGCATAAAAATTTTGTGAGAAGAAAAGGAATTAGGGATTGATGACACGAATAAGAAGTTCAAACCGACGAAGATGAGATTTAAAGTTAACTAATAAATTAATCAAACGTTCCACTATTCTTCTTCTATCAAGATAATCTCTTCCAGTTCTGAAAATAGCTACAGTTCGCAAAAATGAATAACCATCGACACACAATATATACAAATATATATATATATATATATGTACATATTTAAGGCTTACTGGAAAACTAAAACAACAGACAGACTCAACCACTCACGAGACATATGTATATACTAATCGTCGTTGCCTGTTAGGGCATCAATCAAATATCAATCAAGACTCCATTTTACCTGAGTTGAGAATGGAGCCTTGCGTGGGCCGAAATAGTTGTAGAAGTAGTAGACGTAGTGTTATAAACAGAGGAACAGAGAGATAAGTTGCGTATATTAATATAACTCGTTTAATTGATCGTTCAATTTTGCTAAAAAAAATTCGCTAATTATATCATAAGGCATTTAAAAAGAAATTCTTGTGACAAAAGTGGTGGAGCTTAAGTGTAGCTGCTAATAATAAACGCTAGGCAGATCTGAGAAAAAAAAATGGATTGTTTTTCTTTTCTTCTTTCTTTCTTTCTTTTACCATGCTCAACTCTCTTTTCAATCGTGATCTTTGTTGAATCATGTTTCGAATGAGATTCCATATATAACTAGAAAAATCGCGTTAATGAAAGAATCGTGCGTAAAAGTTGAACATAGCGTGGTGACATAACAGTATGATAGAAGCTGTAAATAGAATAAATACGAAGTTCCAAGTGTGTAGTGGTAATTTGCTAAGAGGGAGATCGGTATTACCAAACATCTTTAAGGAGAGTGATCAAACGTTTGACGGTGTTTGTTCTAAGTGAATGAGCGATTTCCTTCCATGGTGTTTTTTTCTTTGGTTTGAAGAAGTTGAAGCAATTATCGTTTTTTTTTTCTTTTTTCAAATTATTTATTTTTAATCCTTTCGCGTGTTGCCAGGAAGCTTTAGAAAAAATTCTAGCAATCTGAAGCTTCTATCTTGGATCATAAAATTTTTTTGTGATGCTACTTCGAAATTTCTAGGGTAATAAATTTTTGGATTTATCTCGAATCGAGTTAAAAGAACTGACAAATAATTGGAAAATTTTACAATAATTATCAATATATCGAATATATTGAAAGAGAATTTAAAAAAGAATTGCGATTCTTGATTGATAATTCTAATAATTGAATAAAAGACACGATGGAAGGGAATGCTAACGATGGATGACATGAATTTCAATAATAAAAAAGAACAAAAAAGGAAACGGATGTAATGATTATCTTCCATTATCGAGAAACAACATATCCAATACCAAAGGAAGACATAACAGTGGAATTTTAAAACAGTCAAAAACTAGGGCAAATCTTAAAGTGACTATCATGGCAAGGTGATATATATATATATATGTATATATATGTATATATAATATTAAAAAACACTGCATAAGCCACATTTCATAAATGAATGAATAGACTTTTCGTCGAATATAAGTTCAAGAAAGCGAAAAAATCAAGGCAACCAGAAGTGATCGAAAAAACGTAAGTAAGTCGATGTATATATATATATTTATTCTAAGACTAAGGTCTTCAAAACACAGTGCCATTAAAATTTATCAAAGCGTTTAAATATTATCGATAATTCAATTGTGATTTAAGCAAACTAAGATGTTGCATTCATTAAATGATGAAATTCGCATAAGATTATAAATCCAAGTAAGTTTCAATCAAAAAATAAGATAAAATAAGAAGAAAAAAGAAGAAGAAAAAAAAAAGGAAAAAGAAAAAGAAAGAAAGGAAAAACGTTAAAAATAAAATTCGATAAAATTTTATGTAAGTAGCAATCCATTTAGCATAAATAATTCTGCGTTCAGTGTAGCAAGCTCTGTATCAAAGAGCAGCGTAATAACGAAACAAAACAAGATTTGATTTGCTAAATTTGCTACGCCTTCATCAACATCATGGCAAAAACGCTTGCGGAGCAAAAGAACTCTCTTGCAAGAAATTTTGGAATTACCTTTTTGTTGGCGTGCTTATGGTAGTACCGTTGGATATTGTTAACAGTTATTATGAACAATAGTAACGTGTTAATTCAATCGTTGATTAATCAAGATATTAAAAGTGATATGCGATATCAGTCGTATTATAATAAAATGGATTACTACAAAATGAACGGTGAACTAATGAATGAGAAGATGAATTGTATGAGTGAATATATTTTGTGTGAACAATAAGAAAAAGAATCCTTCAGTTTATTATTATTTATCTTATCAACCGAGTTCATCAATTATTATTATTTTCTTTCTTACGCGTACATCTTCTATGATTTCATAAATTATATTATTCAAAATTTAATTATTTATTCGATACGTTCAAAGAACAAAGATACGTAATAATCGTACACATTGATATTAATTCCAGTTGTTATTTTATATAGGATGTGCAATTAAGAAATCATAGAACGTTTATGATTTTTTTTTTATTATTATTGAAAATGTTTCACTGGAAAAATGTAGTAGGTGTGATGCGAATATTTGCTTACCGATTCCGAATGGTTTAGAAACTGGTGCAGAAACGAAGTTCTCATCGTTTCTGGTGTGACCCGTGGATGCACGACGCGAATGAAGTATTCCATTCAACTCGGTGTTGAGATCAGTCACGCTTTCAGAACGTGTCACGTTTAGAGAGTCCATCGAGGTGTCGGATCTCATGATCTGTAAATAGCCGGTGTATCGTGTTACTTGCCTATAATATCTTAAAACAGATATTATATGACGTAATCATAGTTTGTCTAGAATTATTAGAATACGAGATATAACAGTACAAATTGTCCATCTTGTAAATTTTAATCCTTTTCTTGAAGATTTACTTTACGATATCTCGTGCAAGATCAAATGATTCTAGACAAGCTAAAAAGAAATTGGCAAAAATCCAAAGAACGTTAAATGCAAAATAAAATTTCTAAAATTCTACTGATTCGAAATGAACGAAAGAAATATTTGAATTCGAAATACCAAGATATAAAAAATGAAAAAAGAAGAAAACAAATTAAACGAAAAGCATACAGTGCGTCCGAGACGGCGTAGAGGCAGTAGTACCTGCGAGAAGTTGGGTACGCTTGCTGTCTTGCGCATAAGTGGTTGACCTTGTGCTTGCAGTAATTCTTTTACCGCGACACTTTGTCGTAACCGGTCTAAAGTTAAGATACTTTCCACCGCAGAAACACCGCGTGTATATTTTTCTAAGCAAACATCAGACAGTGTGAGTTTCGATTATGCTTTTGTCCAAGTTGATCTTCAATTTATAAATATCCTGCGAAATGATTGTTAAATTTACCAATGTAAGTTTCACCGTCGCATAGGCTGTTGTCTTCGCCGCTTGCGGCTATCTGCGCCAAACTCTCTCGGTCCTCCAACTCTTCGCTAGCCTTTGGTATGTTAGACACGACCTCGTAAGTGACTCCAGTTTGGGTCAAACAATCGGTACGGACGATCCTTTTGAAAATTCTGTCTGTGATACTTTGTCGTTTGTAGATGTTCAAGGCCAATCTTTTGCGCAGCACGAGATCCATTGGCGCTGGATGGGAGAGTCGTATCGTTGTCTTCAAAATTAAAAATACCCGTTCGTTCGCTGAAATACGAGAAAATGTCATATTATTGTTATAATATAGTTTGGAATATAGTGATTTTTTTTTTTTTAATATTTTTAACTGTTATCACGCTATTAATAATTTAACTTTACCGTCTGTGACTTTGTTGAGATGTTTGTTATCGTGTATACTAGAGTCCCAAGCAGCGATGGCGCACACATCCTTCTCTATGTGACGAATTATAGGCAAATTGTAAAACTTATTGCCATGTTCTTTGGGTAATATAGAATTCACTCCAGTGACGGAGACTTCTTCCCCTGACTGATGCGTTGAGAGATCATCGGCTGTAAATATGTAGAATTACAGTAATCAGAAATCATGAAATATTATATATTACTGGTTGTGTGAATAAAATAAAATTGTACACACCGTTGAGATCAAGAAACAAAACAGGAATGTGTGGTTCCATGCCTGCAGGAGGATTCCAATCAGCAGGGGCACCAGGGATTCCTGATCCTGCTGCAGGAACTAACACTGCATTTCTTTCTTCCGTTAAACTGACCCATTGATCTACCAGACTTTGTTCTCGTTCTATATCTTGTTCAGTTTTATCTGCATAACAGAAATCATACATTGTTTAATTGATGATTCAATTGGATTTGAATTAGTATCACAAGTTTCTATCATACCCTGTTTATTAATAAGTTTTTGTATCTGTTGATCCAAGTATTGTCTCCTTCTCATCAAGGCTTCACTCCATTTTTCCCTTAGTATACTCAAGTCTTCATCCTGATAACTGTCCAATGGAATTTGAAGACGATTCCTCACAGACACGCTACCAACTGCTATATTCAATATCGATTGACAAATAATGGGCAATGTCCCTGAATTTTGTACTGGTTTTACACGAACTTGTATTCGTCGTTGTTGCCCCTGACGTAATTGATAAATACCCCCTACAAACAAATATAAATTGTATCAAATTTAAACGTAGAGAAGAACAAGCATACCTGTCCACGTATCTTGCTTTACAACTACGTCCACTGGCGAATATTCTCCTTGCTCGTTCAACTCTTGAATTTCAACCCATAATTCGATCTTCCTCGTTAATTCCGACCATCGATCAGCCAGAGATCTAGCTTTGGCAAGTTGTTGCTCGACTTCCCAACCTGGTTTGCTTCGGGAAAATCCGGCACTTCGGTGTCCCCAAACTTCTATGCTTAAGGCCCCTTCTGCGAATGAGAACAAAAAAAAATATTTACACTTCAACTTTTTCCATTCGTAGCATCAGATCCATGAATTAAATTTTCGAGAAGCGAGAATCAAAAAAAGACTTATATCAGATAAATTTTATGAAATAATTAATTAATAGAAAGCATACTGGATAATTGATATTAAATTACCTCGTCTCAAATACTTTGATACTCGAAGCTCTCTCACACGCACACGTGATAAATATAATCTGTCTAATTGCAATAAATATTCGCGATAACTCACCTGCACAGTGTTCGATAAACTCCTCCGTAATAGGCACGGTAAAATCATTCGTGTGATCGAACTTGAACACCAGAGAGTCTCTTTGCCCTATCTGACAATTCGAATTCAATTGTTCCGAGTTGTCCACGGCTGGGACCACTATGGGATCCGGATAGCCGCAGAACATGTACTGACAAAATACAAAATGGCTCAGGGAGAGCGGTAAGCCCGTTGCTTGCTTGATAGTCACGCGACACGTGATGTGACTGGAGCCGGAATAATCCTCAGGCTCTGACGAGGTCGAGTCGGCCGACGATTCCGACGCCGCCTCGCAGATACGATCCTGAGGGAAGTGACCAGATATGCGACTAATCTCGACCTGCAGTCGTCCAGCGACTTCTCCTTGTTGGCTGATAATTGGCGTGTGATAATCTAATCGAACGTCGTGAAACAAAACCTCTAAGAAAATATTCGCTACTCCAATGAGGTTGTGATTCTCCTGGGATTCGTAGAAAGGATCTTGAGTTTTTCCGGGCACTTCATCCTGTTTAAAAAGTTTTTCAAATTGATCAATTTTCAAGTTCAGTTGGAAAAATTTGAAAGTTTTAGTTTTTTCCTTTTTTTTTTTTTTTTTTTATAAAAGTTAATTTGAAACCGAGGGAGGCTTTGTCGCTTAAGAATTTTTTGAATTCGTTAGAATTCCTACCTTAATGGCAGGCAATCGTTGACAGTTGTTGGGATCCTTTCTGTCTTCGTACATATCCCGCATGTCGACTAATTTGTTCTCTAACTTCTCCATGGACCACACTTGGCTACCCATATTTGTCCTTTTCACCAGAATCGCAGGCTCGCTCACGAATGCGCCCCGCTGAAAAAATACACTCTACATGTCGAAGAGTGTGAAAGCAGAATAAAATAAAACAAAACGAACATAAACAATAATGGAAAATCAATAAGATAAAAAAAGCATGTGAGAAGTTGTAAAATCAAACATCACAAACAAGATCAATCACAAATTAAAAGAACAAGAATAGATGTATAACATATATTCAAAATACAAAATGAAATCAATTAATAAAAATATTAATAAAAATTAAGTAAAATTAAGTAAAATTTATAAAGCAGTTCGTTCTTTCGATTCTTTAAAGTATTGTCTTCAATATATATATATATATATATATATATATATATATATATATATATATATATATATATATATAAAAGAACAATATTAATTCAGTTATATGATACATTAATGTCTATAAATAAAATTTGCTGTCTTATAAGAGAATGGGAAAGATAATACATACATTTATACGTGAACATCTTTTACATGATTTAAAATAAATTAATCTAAAGTAAGCTTATTATTTATGTCAACAAGTGTTACCTTTCTGTTTGGACTTAAATTGTTGGGCGGAATTTGTAGAGTGACACTAAACTTCGTTTGTTTCCCCATCTCTTCTGCCAAGAAGTTAGCTTCCTGTACCAAAGCGTTCGCCTTCAAAATGTCGGCTTTCAATTGGCCTAAACTTCTCTTGAACATCTCGTCCCTTTCTTGAGCCCACTTCTCCACCCGCATTTGCGTAGTTGGTGTGCAAGCAGGAAGTTTACCACTTTGACTGCCCCTTAGGGGGTCGTATGGTACGTAAGGAGAATAAGGTGTCGATGGAGACAAAATGTTGCGAAGCTGCTGGAATTGACGTTCGTATTCTTGTCTCTGTTTCTCCAATGCGACCTAAAGATAGAAAGAAATCCTCACGTTTAACTTGATAAAACTTGACAAACAAGATGCCTAAGATTTATATGTATCTGAATTTTTGGTAACTTGTGATAAGAAGAAACTTATCAGTTAAAACTTATCAGTTAGAATTCTTAAGAATTCAATCTTGTTATCATTAAGAGCATAAAGATTTGTAAGAAATGTAGAAATTTCTGGAAAATAAGACATAATATTTATGATAAAATTGTTACCATTTATCAATCAAATAATGCATTTTAATATTATTTTATAATATTCAATTCTATAATCATTTCTTGCAGGTCTTTACATTGATGTAAATTCTTAAAATAATCAATTTCTTTATCTTTAATATCAACAATATCTCTTCATCAAAGTTTATAGAACCAATCTCTCTTCTCTTAAACACCAGCAACATCTTTATAAATTCTCATCAAACATCATTTGTCCCCAAGCATACCTGTTTATCTTCCTCATGCTGCTTCTCGAGTCTGGCGATGGCTCTTTGTATAGGGTCGTTCGACAGCTCGTTAAGCATAAGTTCTTCCCGTGCAAAGGTGTAATCGATATTCTGTGCCGGCGTCTGAGGTTCACTGTTGATCGCTGGGAGCAGAGATAGTCACATGCACACACGAATATCACTCATCGATCTCAAAGAATTCAATCAACGATATCCATTATAAGCATTACCTGTTGCGCTTCTGGGACAATTCACCCGGAAGAAGTGATGATTTCCCCAGACGATCCTGTCGCCGTGCAACAACGGTGTTTTCTCAACCACCTGAGTGCCGTTCACGAAACACCTAGCACCGTTTAATGGCGTCATATAGAGGCCAGTCTCCTCTATCGTGATGACACAATGCTCAGGAAGGATACCAAGTCCGTGCAATTGGATATCTTGCTCTGTCTTGGCCGAACGTCCCCCAACCAGAGTCCTTTCCTAATTTTTAACAAATACAAATGTAATCAGAAATATTTATTTGCCTTTTTATAACTTTATTCCATTTGGAATAAGTTATCCTTTAAAGTGGAATGATGAAAAGGGGTTTTTCATTCGATTAAATTTGATAATTTAATTAATAAATTTAATTTTTTTTTCATTAAAAAATATTCATCTTATTTATGTGCACAAAGAATAAAATGAAAGAAACTAGTATGGGAATATGGTAGATGAATATTTTACAAAAATTATATTTAATTCATTTTTTTTTTTTTTAGTATATTTCTACTTTTCAAATTTAATAATTAAAAATATATATATAGAATAATTATTAACAATAGTTATTCACAATAATTACTAACAATAATTATTAACAATATATTTTAATAGTTATTCTAAGAATTATATAAAGGATTCAGTAGAAAAATGAGAACTTATAAGCAAATATAGTAATGCGTTCTAAAATTTGAAAGCAAGTCTGATTTCATTCATAGTTTTTTCAAATTAAAATATCTGTCATTTGTGTTCTAAGGCATTTTTAGATACCTTTAGATAATAAACTAGCAGCTCATTCAAGCTTGGATCGTCGTTCAAATTAACGAGGTAATATTTGTTCTTTTCCACTTGGATACCAGAGGCTTGAACGCTGATTCCCATTTTCTCTAAAGCCTGCTGCCTCTCGTGTTGCAACCTCTCCGTTTTCACTAGCTTCTCTTCCCATGTTTGTGACATTTCTTTCATTAATCGTTCCGATTCCGACAGTTTTTCCGTTATATCTGTACGTTGCTGGCCCACTATCGATCCTTGTCCCTTTATAACAGAGAAAAGATTGGAAGAGATTTAATAAAGTCGAGAAATAATTTTTTTTAAAAAATAAAATTTCTAATCCGTGTTAGAAATTTATTTCAATAACAATTAAAATATTCAAATATAAAATGGATGAAAAATTAAAATTACTTTAATAACTCATAATTTTATCTGATATCAATTAAATATTCATTCAAAATATTATCCTGTTTCTTCAATCATTTTGTTTTTTAAATATTAAATTAAATTAGACACTACATGATCATCTATGTATTTAGATTTAAAATAATTAAAGACTTATAAAAGTTTCTAATATAATTTTTCCAAGTGGCTCTAATGATTCGTATTTGTTCAGCTCGTCTAACATAAAATTAATATACAAGCGTTAACAAGTCTTAATCAATTTACAGTTGCATGTAACAGCATCTCTTTCAGTGCTTCCACTTCTTGCCTCAATTCTCGAATGATTCTTGCATTTGGATCCTCGTTGACCACCGCATGATTAACAATTCTCTTGGCTCTGTCCGCGTATCGCAGAGTGGAAAGCGTTTCCTCGTAATTATCCGCAGCTGGAGATATAGTGGCCACCATTACGGTTTTACTATTCCCACCAAGATTATCCTAATGATAAAATACGAAATGTGGTTGTAAACGAAGAAATTACATTTAAAATTAATTAAATCTTTCTTAAATATAAAAATAATGGAAAAAGTTTTATTTCTTTATTTATGAATAAAATATAATGCAATTTTATAATTCTGTAAATCTTTTTATATTATCGATTATATGTAATGTTAATATATATATAGTAATTATCAAAAAAATGTTTTCATATTAAGTGATTCTATCAGCAATTTCATGTTAATATGCTCTTCAGTTGTACAGTTGTACGAATAATATTAATGTCTTTTTTATTGTTATTACTTAACAATTAAGAGATTCATTATTTGATAGATCGTAAGTATTGAACAATACCTTCAGCAACCACGTTAAAACGGAATCTCTATACGGCACGAATTTGTCTTTATTTTTATTACTTCCGGAATTCTGATCCGCCAGCTTCGAAATGACTAGACCCAACGTCGTTAGGGATCTGTAAATATTTATTTCTCTTATATTTCATAATCCATCGTTTCTCTCTACATTCTATGTATGCTTATGCAATCCAACTCAAACTATCGTAAATATTCCTCATAAAAAGAAAACTGAAGAAATGTTCGATTAATTTGATCTACAAATATATATTTTAAATATTCTTAATTAGATCGAATATTTTTAAATATTATTTTTTCACGTATTTAATTCAATTCTTAATTCTAAATATTATTATCTTCGCTAAAAAAGAAAAATAGAAAAATGACATTCGATCAATTCACAATCAAAGTTCAATGACTTCAAATTTCCTCTTCCAATATAATAATAAACTATTCTCACTTACTTGTTTATATTGCTTCCTTCTTTAAGCCTATCGCCCACCGCCCCAGTTTTCACAGCCCTTTCGCTCCCCGCCAAGTCCACCAGGCTCATCCTGGACACTTTTTCACCGCTGACGCCGCTCTTCGAATCTGTCAACGTCTGCGTCAGGATGACGGAGAACACCGCGTGCGAACGCGAGCTCTCAGAGTTCATATTTGTCGCCGCAACTGTCCTCGACTTGTTACCCTCCGCCATCAGATTGTCGATGTCCTGCAAAATCGTTCGCACGAGCTTAACTCACTCGATTTTCTCTCCAATCCTGACAAAAAATCCTGGATAGATTCAGGTTCGATTCAACTGACGGTGAAAGGTAATTTCTGGACTCGAGTTACCTGGAACTCGAGGATTTCATTGTGGAAGTGTTGGGAAATTAGGGTAATTGGGTTGGGAAATTCAACTGATAGAATGTACGGTTTAATGATGGTAACAGGTTGGAGATGTTGTGTAAGTGGTTCCTAAGATTTTCGCTAGCTTTTAAAATGGGAGTATTATACTATCGGTCATTGTATTAAGCTTTTGTGATTCTATATTAAATAATTGGATTTGGAATTTTATTCCAATCTCTTCTTTTTTTTAATATATATGAAACATATTTATTCTTTTATAATTTAATTCACAAGAAATATTATGATATTGTTTAATGTTTCTTTTGATTTTCAATTTTAGATTATAGAATTGTACAGTTTATCAAGGAAGTTTATCATTCAATTAACAATGTTAGAAAATTTGAATTATTTATGATATTCTGATAAAAGTAGATTTAAATTGTTTTTGTAGTTGATTTTTGTTTTACGAAATTTCACAAACTTTTAACTTTCTTTATTCGATTAATTCATCTAATTTTCTTACTTAATATATCCAATAGATAATAAGTGAATATTCCATATTCACGATAAAAAGATTGTATTAAAAGAATAATGAAGCCGAAAAATGTGACATGATACTATCCTAGTTCACAGTCGATGAGGCAAATTGAAACTTATCACGCGTTACTGGTATGCACGAAACGTGTTTGTTGCATAAAAGAAGTAACCACTACCTTCGTTACATGTAAAACGACCTGATTTTACTTTCTTAAAGGATCATATATCATTTTATATATATATATATATATACATATATCTTTATTCGTTTAACATTGCTTGAACGATCAGTAAAAGTCATTCGATCGATCTTAATCGTGACAGTTCAATCAACTCGATCAAGTTGGATAACGAAGGGATAATTGTCATGTTATTCGAATATGTTTTCGTTAGATCAGGGAAAGATTTCAATATTTAGTTGAAATGAATTACATTTTTTTTTTTTTTAGGATAAATTTGGAATAAATTTTAACATGATGTAATCAATTAAACAAATATATATTATTGGTCAACAAGAATTAATAAAATTCAAGTTTTTGAAAAATAATTAAATTCCATTATTAGTAATTGAGTAGAAAATAGGTACATTTTTATAATTGTAGAAAATAATTTTTGAAATTTGAAGAATGGAGACAATCAATTTGTATTAAACGAAGGATAAATTTAAATTTTTCTCTCCGATTTAAAATTTCTTTAATCTAGTTTCAAAGTATTATTAATCGGCGCATATTAGTGGCTATTTGCATAATTGAATGAATAAATAGAATAAATTTCAATAAATAATATATATAATTTAACATGTAGAATATCACGGTGGTAATTTGCATTTATACTTGTCAGATATATTACGAGATCATCAATGGTAATGTTAAAATTAATTGAAGTATAAATAAAAAATTTTATTTAATTAAATAAATAGATGTTTTATAATTTTAAAATAAAACTTGAAAGCAATATTTATTATGCAAAGTAATACAAGCGACACTTTAATTGCAATACTTACATCATGTGTCAATTAAGTATTATAGATTTTTTAAACATTTCATTATTTTTATTATCTTTGCATATTATTTTTATTTGTGTTTTATTATTTAAATTACAGGCTATTGACACTTTCGTTTCATTTCATTTTTCAATCACAGTAAAGTTGATATCTATGATTATAGTTCTATATAGAGATACGTACAATAAATTAATTACATGTATTTAAATTAAATAAAAAAAAAATTTTTTTTATATTAATCCTTATAATTATTATTATTAGATTGAAGATCTATATAATAATATATATTAATTTTTCGTACGAAAAAAAAAACAATTCTAATCTAATACAACTGTCATGGCCACTTATAGTTCAAGCAAGATTTGAATCAAAGGTTAATGCGATTCTTTTAATTGGCATCAAGAGTATCAATTAAATTACGAATACCAGACAAAATATAATTAAAGTATAATACACGAACTTTCTGTATGGTTTCTAATTAAGAAAGACCTCAATTCGAGTATCGCGCTTTTGTAGTTTTCATCCATGGAACAAAGCAAGTAAACATTTGGATTAAATTCAAGTGTGGAGTATGTAAACATACGATAATGAAATTATTACTGTAGCTTATAGCGAGTTTCTGATTTCGTGTCGTCATATATTCTATTTTATATTGCGAACTTTTCGAAAATCGATATTATTATTAAAAAGAAATAAAAGCAAAAATTAAATAAAGAGAAATTTTATAAAAGTTTATGGTTAATAATACGAAGAAATATTTTAGTGAAATTGTATAAATTTATAAAAACACGAAAACAAGAAAATAAAAAGGAATAAAATAATAAATTACGTGATAAATTTCTAAATATCTGAAAATTAAAGAGTTGTTAGTCATTTAATTCCTGTAGTCATAAACAGTTTCTAGTTTTGTAGTTTAATTGCAGAAAATGATACATTATTAGAGGAATTAAATTGACGAAGTACTGCAATGACAGATATTGATCATAACAGTTTCATTTTGGAGTTGTGCCAGCTGCTAGACAAAACAACCGATAAATAAAACCGATTTGATTTGTTGTTTTGCGTGAAAACTAGATAAGTATGTTAGTCACCGTTCATTGATAAATGATAATTGAAAAGGATTTTCACAAATTGATTGTGATTAAATAAGATATATCGTTGAAAATATAAAGATTATAATCATATAACTGAATAATTACATAATAAATTAAATTATCAATTTTCTACAATTTTTAAAATAATAAATTTCTATATGATTTTTCATAATTTAAAAATTAAATAACTAAAATTTAAATAGATAATAATAATTCAACGTGTAATAATTGAATAACATTTTATAATCCAATTATTAATTATTAATTGAACGAAAAGATAATTTATAATTCAAAGATTCGTCAATTTGGCAATTTAATGATTCAACTATTCTAAGGGAATCTGAATAGCTCGATGATCCATATAATAATTCCAGGATCTATCCTGTTTAATGATTCTAGGATTCAATAGCTTTATACTATAATATAACGATTCTAACTAACGCACGATTCAATATGGTGATTCAATAGCTCAAATGAATTCT
This sequence comes from Apis florea, assembly GCF_048593485.1. Classification (NCBI taxonomy): domain Eukaryota; kingdom Metazoa; phylum Arthropoda; class Insecta; order Hymenoptera; family Apidae; genus Apis; species Apis florea. The sequence goes on from NW_028256515.1 coordinate 91,917, forward strand.
GGAAACCAATATCTGGAAATGGCTCAATTCCAGAATTTGATACTATAATTTTCACCTTCTTTTGCAAAAAAGTATTCCGAGATAAAATTATGATCAAAACAAACTTCGAGTAAATTTTTCATTAAATAAAAATTCAAACAGGTGTGAAAATATTACAAAAATAGTTTACAAATTAAAATAATTAAAAAGAAAATTGATGAAACATGAAAATGTGAAACTTAACAAAATATGTATTCTCCGTACTCTTAAGTATATATTCTTCACATAAATGATGGAGGATCATACCTGAAACGACGTGACAGCAAGCTGACTAAGCCCATCCACATACGGGCCTAGAACATTGTGTTCCCTGACTTTGAGCGACTGTTTGTTCGGCTTTGGATCCAGCAGATCATGCACCTTCTCGTTGTAGATTTCCATGTACGAAACTTCAACCTTATAAGTCAATTCCGAGCTCTGCTGCTTCGCGATCATGTCGAAGAGGTTGTCGCACAGCCGAGGTATTATGCCCTTGTTGTCACCGCTTCCCATCATCGTGTATGATTTCCCGGACCCTTTTTTCAAAAATTCGTATGTTTCAACACATATTTACACGAATAATTTCAGAAAAGGGGGACACTTTTGTGAAACTTTATAAGAATAAAATAATGTTTTATTCTTATAATAAGCTACAACGATAGAATTATTAAAATTGGTTATTAAATTGGATTAAGTGGATTCGCTTGAAGTTAGAGTTGTTAGTGGTAAAATGATTATATCCTGGTGAGATAAGAGTGTCCCCTGTTTTTTTGAAAGAATTTATGGTTCGTATTCTGAAAATGTTTTCGTCGAGGGACGAATTATGCAAATTATGCAATTAAAAGAAGGTAGAGGGTAGATCTTATCAAGATTGAGAAAAGATGGGGTAAATATTATGTAAGAGTTGTTATTTTCTTTTTTTTTATTTTTGAATTTATAAAATGAGATTAAGATGGATATATATTTTTCTTTGATTAATTATATTTGAAGACCCCTAATTCTCAGATAATCAATCATCTTCCATAATAAACTGTCATCTAATGGATCTTCATAATTCTTAAAATTTATCATTATTTCCGAAAAAATAAAACAAAAATATTACTCGTCTCAAACATTCATTCTTCAAATCTTTGATAATCAATCATCTTGGATACAATTTTCGAAAATTTTAAAAAGATTTTTACTCCTATATATTTAAAATTCCATATTAAAAACATACGTAATCTCATTTCATTGAGTCTTGCCACTTTCAAAGAAACCTTCAACAACCCAACAATCAATAGCAAAAAAAAAAAAAAAAAAAAGAACAAAATCATCCTCCAAACGAACTTAACGCCCAATCGACACCATTGTTTCCACAAGCCTTAACAGGTTTAACTTTGTATTCTTATTTTACAAATTCTCATAAGACATTTTATCGTTATATCGTTCTAAGCGTTTGAGAGGATGACTAAAAAGGGGAGAGAGGTTAAATCTTAAATCCGATTGATCGATAAGCGAGTAGTAGCTAAGTGCAAGAAGACTCGAGAGAGTCTTTAGAAGTGCATAATCTTATTCTTTCTCATTCTTGCCAATGCTCAAACAAAAAAGGGATCGAACGCTATACCAGAGGTCAATGTCTTTCGTCTAAGATCAACCGTGCATCATCGTTTTATCGGTGTTCATCCCTTTATAATTGCATTATTCCCCGCACAAAAGCGGATGGTGATTGTGTTTCGGGAAAGATCTACCCTTATCAGTAAGAATAAAGGGACAGGATACACGAAATCTGGAATGTGGGGATTCTTTGATATGGTTACTCATTTGGGGATTAGAATCTTTTATCTTGTTTTTTCTCTTATTTTTGGTATCTTTTTTCTTATCTTTTTTTTTTATTTCTTTTCATTGCTTGTTTTCTTTTTAAAGATTTCAGAATGTGTTTTTAGGTACAGTTGTAAATTAAAAGTATTCGGAAACGTTAGATTATTAACAAAGAATTAATTTATTTCTTTTTTCTATTTTAGAGAATTTAGTGATTAAAAGGATGACTTTGATATAAATGGCTAGCATAAATGGATATAAATTGTATTATATAATATTTTAATAATGTGTATTTAAAATTTCTATTAGAATTTTTATATTCTTTTTAAATTAGCAATGTTATTTACAATCAATCCTTAACCTTTGTGTATTTTATTAAGGTTTTTAGGTTTCAATTAGCCAAGATTATCAAATAGCAGAATTCATGGCATTGCATAAATTCGTTGGCTTCCGTCATTATTTTCCTCCATTTTTTAATTGGTCCTATTATTTCCTTAACCCTTAACTCTCGTTCCAAAACGGCTAGCTTTAATTCTCCGTACACTTCTCATTCGTATTCAAATATAGGGTAAAAAGCGCCTCTCTTTTCATTTCTCGAAAATAAAAAAAAAAAAAAAAAAAAAGGGAAAGAGGAAGAAAAAATTGAACAAGTCAGGATATATTACGGTTGATGAGAAACGAATAAATTTATTTCGTTCCTCTGCTTAAATGATATTAAAGGTAGCATATTATTTGATTATTCAGCCTGAAATGAGGATCTAAAATGAAATTTTATTTTCTATTAGCTTTAACGTTAATATTCGTTTCATTCCTTTTTCTCTTCGATTAGAATTTTTTTAACGTTTCAATTAGGATTTATAAATATTTATTGCTTAAATAAAAAATCGTAATTAAGATTTATTAAAATGTTTGTAATAAATATAGGAATATGCTTTCAATAACGAAATTAAAAGAAAATTAAATTTTTTCAATTTTCAATTCAGCAGTGCATGTAATCATCGTGAATTAATTTAAATATATTTTTAATTTTTAAATTTGTATAAAGAATTTAATTAAAATTCTAAAGAAAAACAATATAAAATATATATAAAAAAAGAACATATGAGATCAATATGAATGTTAAAATTACATTACATATAAATGAACTTTAATAATAATCGGATCAACGAGTATCTTATCGGAATAAAGGATTTAAAAACTACAAATCGAAGCGACAAGTCTGTAATCCGAAACGGTTATACAATGTTAATGAAATTAGAATCTGATCAAAGTAGGTGGAAATGTTCCACGTGAAAGAAGCTTTAATCAGCTGCGAATTACGTTGGGTGTGGCTATATGGAAGACCGTGAAATCAAGGTCGAAATGTTACACGAATATGGATTAAATTTAATAAATATATGATAAATTTCCAACCTATGACTCGCAATCTTCAAGAAAGTCATACTTACTTTTATTTGCAATTGTTCATAATTTTAACAATTTAAATTTTATAAGGAAAATTTTCAACACTTATTTATTTCAATATAAAAATCTAAATGGAAGTGAATGGAAGTGACTTATGATCTATCACGACAAACAGTGAAAAAAATATTGAAAATTTATCGTATTATCGTGCATATTAAATATTTTATATTTACTGCGACATGTTTTTAATATACCTTTTTAATTGGACTTTTTATTTAATTTATCTCTAAAAATAAAATATTATATGTATTTTAGCTCTTCAAAAATATGTTTATATTTAAACGATTGCGAGTTATTTATTACGTAATAAAATAAGGTTTCGCTATTCTATCTTTTAAGCAAGATTCGAGATAAGTTATATAATATAAAAATATTTCATTTTTCATTCGATATTTTATGCAATAAATATAATGGCCTTTATCTCGTGGAACACAGATTACAACAAATTAAAACAATATATTTACAAATTAAATAATTTTTGAACATACATATTAAATTTGAATTAATAAATTTGTAACTGTAAATCATTACCCAAACATTCAAATCCCTTCCATTAAATTTAGATTAGATAGATGCTCCATTAGAGAAGATTACGAAGTAAAGAGTTAGATTTATCTGTTTTAAATTTAATTTTAATTTTCCGATAATTTTCGACAAATTGCAAATGTCATTCGCAATAAAGTAGATATAGCATTGAATAAATTGATGGAGTAAATGCATCATATATTTGTGGAATAATAAAATCTTAAGAAAGAAGTCTTGAAACAAGGATTGGAGGGTGTTTCAGTAATTTCATGATAACATCGTATCGTAATAAAAAGTTTAATACATTTTAAACAGTTTTCACAGCCGTTTAAAATTTCTCTTCGATGTTATGTTAACTTTTAATTTTCGCGAAAAGAGTGCAATTAAACAAATCGTTATTTGTTGAAGAATTGGAAAATTCGTTGATAAACTATAATATTATACGTACATTGTTTACATAAAATTTCGAATATATCTCGTGGAAAAATTCTTCTTCGTGAAAACGTGTCAAATAATCCTTATATTACAATGATGATGACTCATTATGACTCTTCAAATGATTTCAAAAGACGTTATTATCTATCATTTTCTTGTGATTCTTTTTATATTTTTAATATTAATGATACGATATTAGATTTGATCTCGTCTTACCGGTCTGGCCGTAGGCGAAAATGCACGCGTTGTAGCCTTGGAACGCATTGTCCAAAATATCGCGGCCCAGGGCGTCGAACACCACATCTTGATTCGCGAAATTTTCCGCGGCCGGGTCCAGGGAATAGAAACAGTGATCGAACGCGAACGTTTTTGGTTTGCTCCTGTAACAATATCAAACAAATCATATTTGTTATCACGTTTCATCTTAACTCTGTTGAATATGAAACAATTAAAATAAAATATTTTTTTAGATCAGCAATATTCAAAACTGTTTATTTATCACGGTAATAATTTCAATTTCTATAATGTTTTTCTCATAAATCTCAATATTTCATTAAAATCATGACTTTTCCCCTTCTAATCGATAGATAACATTTAAAATTAATTGTTTATTCCTTATGGCGACATCGTTTGATCGATATTTTCGATTATATTTTTTATCGTATTGAAATTTTTATGATATTTCAATATCAAATTGAATTGAATACAGAGTTTCACTTTCATACATTTTCAGATATTATTATATATATATATATTTATTCGTAAATTTAAAACAGAAGATTCCCAGAAGCCTTCCGGATTAAATGTGATATTATTCCAATGATTATAAATTTTTCACGGATTTACGATCTTCTGGGATTCGACTTCGGTGGAAAAAAAGAAAGAAAGAAAAAAAAAAAAAACTATCTGCGTGCCGAGAACTGATTTGTAACCTTTCGATTTGCCAGAAACGTTCCTGGTATTAAATCCAAACATTTTCCTCGGGGAATGAAAGTGTACGTGAGACGACAGTAAAATAGCATCGAAGTAGAAATTAATCGTGATCGTATATTCCCGAAGATATTTGAATAATTAAGGTTAATGGAAAATCATTCTATCCATTGTGTTTAAAAATTGAAATAATATGAATCAAAATGATAAGTGACAATTATAATTTTAATTACACAATAACTCAAACGAATATATAAAATATTTTGATGATAAGTTTTAAATTATTTTTTGTTTTTTTTTTTATTTTCTCCTCTCGAGTCTATATAGTTTTCATTTGTAATGTAACACGATTATCTTATAGTACACACAATTCCTATTATATAAAGAGGCTTCTTATTCAATTAGCACGTGCTTATCAAACAATTACGTAATTAATGCTGTTGTAAAGAACGTAATAAAGAAAATTACGTCATCCTCCTAATCTATCGATCTATGCAATTCTCTTCTCTCTTTTTCTTTTTTATTTTAAACATGCAAAAATAAAGAATAAACGTATTATAAACATATTAGAACTCCAAAATCCAATTTCATCGATGAATAACTACCAGCCATGCGATTTAGAAAATTTCATTCTTTTCATAATTTCAAATTCTAACTGCTAACAATTTCCACGATATTTCTTACAGAACAGAATATCGTCCAACCATCGCCACTTCAAGGATTACAATTAATCCCAGACGAACACGCTTAACGAAGGAAATTACATCTCGGGTCAACAGAGAGTTCCTCCCCTTGGGCGAGAATTGGTGGAGAAAAGGAAGCGCGAGGACTCGTTCCATTGGAAATGAAAACGATTTCCTCTTGTCCTGGATATATCAGAGGCAGGGACTCAACGTGGAAAAGCTGGTCGTTGAAAATCAAACGGGCGCGTTCCACGCATCGGCCTGTACATATCGATTTCCCGTCGCATTTTCTCCACGAGTAATCAGTTTCCATCGGTTTTTCCTGGGGAAAAGCTGAAACAGTTGGGCTTTCGGCAACGTATCCAGACTCATGACTTTGGAATGAAATCGTTCATCGAGAGAGTCGCGAGGAAATCCACCCACTTGCGAGAAGTATTATGGATTTCGTTTTGGAATTGGGATCAGAGTTTTTCTCCAGATTGCGTTCCTTCGTTTCAATTTTTTGAGAGACGTGTTCGATTGTTCTCGCGATGGAGTTGGTCGTACATTTTTGTCAATTTTTGGGATGGAGAATTTATAGCTAAGAGTTGAAATTTTATATATTTTCTTTTTGAAATTATTTTTTAAAAAAGATATATTGTCTTCTTCGTTCTTTATAATGTTCTAATTGTTCAGTATCTAAGTCTTTGTAATATTTTTTATAGTTGTAGTACGAAGATCATTTTTGTCCTTTGTAATATATAGGAAATGTTTTATACTTGTAGATGTACATATAACTTGATCACTTTAGAATGTTATAAAAATAAATGATATAAAAAAAGTGTAGAAAATTTTCTTTCGATGTAATTTCAACGTATTTTCTTAATTTATTAAAAATACGTTGAAATAGAAAAGTAATTATTAAGGCCCTCCTCTTGCGAATCTTACAAAATTGTATTAATCCAAAAAGAAATCAATATAAAAACACATATTCCAAATATATTATATCACAAAATTTCGCACATCACAATACATATAATAATAATTTTCAAGTTAATACAAGATCTTGAATAGGAAATTAAAGATAATACTATCCTTCCATTTAATTTAATTAAAAGTACATAAACTCGCATTTCCTATAACTCATTCGTTTTACATTACGAGCTAATTTATCTTCTCCTAATTATGGAACAATCTTACAAAGAAAAAACACGACGGGCAAGCAATTAATTAAATTCTAATATGACGACGCAAGGTTCGAAAGAAACGTGTGTCGTCGATGGTGGAGGGAAAAAAAAAAAAAAAAAGAAAGAAAAAAGAAAAAATTCCCCGTGTAAACAAGGAGGGGTCAATATCGATCCACACGTCCCCATTAAGCCAACTCGACTCGCCGGAAACCTTACGCGTTTCCCATTCCTCTTCGTGTTTACTCGCCTCGTGTCTCTGCGATTTTCGCATGTAAACTTTCGACTGGGCCGTGTTTCGCTAATTGTGTTTGCCTTTAATGCGGCTACTTTGGAACGTATGATCGATCACGTAATTCGTTTTCTTCTTCTTCGAGGATCTCTTTTATTTCAATTCAATTGATTAATCCTTTTAATCTTTTGTAAAAGAATGATACAATTTTGATCTTGTTCTCAGATGTTGTTATTGGAATGAAAAATTGGATAAATATATAGGTTTACATTTGACTTAAGTATGGAATGGATTTTTACAAAATATAAGTTTAGAAATTTTAGCAATGGAACGAGAACCGTGCAGTGATATTGGTAAAATAAAAGAAAAGTAGAAGATAATATTATTTATCTTTCATTTGTGTATTTAGCATACTTTTGATTTTACATTCCTTTAAAGGATATTATTCTTTACTTTACATTTCAATTGTTTTAAATTTATACAAACAATATCTAAAATTTGGCACGTACGTGGATTATGCCAGCATTGAGTAATATATCAACAATAAAGCTTGAACTTGGAAGATTCTCCTTTGTTATCATTATTGTAATATAGAAGCAATCACCTTTGTTCCTATTGCACTTGTAATTATATTGTAGCTTATAGCAGATATTAATACATGGATATTAATGTATTTATGGTAACAAGATCTAACGTTCCAGCTAACAAAAGCTAAACCAAATGAATGCTGCCTCGGCTATCCCATGATCGCATAATTCCTATTTATAGCTCTATGATTTAGCATAGATGCTACAATAAACATTCAGAAAATTCTTCAGAATGTATATATAATTATAAAATATGGTTAAAATACTTGTTGCAAGAAAAATAATAATTTGTTATAATAATCTTTAAATTATAAATTATTTGCAAAAATTAATTCAACGATCAATTTTAAATGATCAATGAATAATTAATTTATTTTTATCATATTATATTTCATCTACAAAGCGATAAAATCAAAGTAAAATTATTTCCACATTATTATTCACACAAAAATGAAGAAGAATTTTAAAATTTTGTAAATAGCAGACAAGTTAACGTAAATACAATTCTTCTCATAAAGTTAAATTCTTCACTAATTTTTCCTTTCATTTCTTTAATACTTTAGCAATAGAGAAACTTTTATTGTTGACACATTGTGCGAAACAAAAGTTTTCTAACAAAGTTAAACATCATATAAACGATATTTGAGAAAAGAAACTTAACAGATATATAAATAAACTATTTACAAGAATATGTAACTCTGAATACAAATATGACATAACGTTTGCTAATTATAGATAGAAAGTGAAGTTAACGTAAACGTCATAAAGATACAAAAATATATATGAAAAATTGAGATTTAAAATTCATCGACGAAGAAACTTCTCATCTTAAACGCGTCGAAAGTGATTTTATCCAAAACTGGAAGGTCGACGGACCTCTCGAAATCGATCCTCGACGTCGTAACCACTCGAGAAACGATCGTACGGACTCGAAACTTGGTAAACTCGAGCAGGGATCCCGATAAAACTTTTTCGATCGGCTCGTGAAGCGTGCCAAGAGACGAGAACCCCTGCTCGAATCCTTGCCAACACAATCGTCGATTCCATTGCCGGAGTCGGAGCCATTTAACGATCCCTTGAATCCAAACAACAATGCACCACGAGGCTGATTTGCATAATTGCGCGTGTTTCCTGTCCAGTGGACGATTAGAGAAAAGTTTTGGATTAATAATAACGATTTTTATGCGGTCGAGACCGAGTTTAATGGGACTATTCTCGAAAATTTGTTCGATGCAGTCGAAAGCTATAGCTTTAAAAAGGGTGGAGATGATTTTAGTGGATTGTGTCGAGTCGTTTGCATTTAATACAGAGACGGGTGAATGCTTATTTACTTATTAATAATTATTACAATATTGTCATCTAGTTGAGAAGCTTTTTAACGAGTTAAATGTTTGTTTTAGATTTGTTTAAATATATTTAATTGTATTTATATGAATAATATATTTATGGGGTATTTTTTTGAAGGGTGGATTCTAGTCATAATAAATATATGAAAGTTTTGCAAAAATGTTTGCATTAGATGAAGTAAGACAAGAAATATTTCCATAATCTCAACGTATTACTTTTGTACATTTATCATTTTGAATAAATTGAATATAACAATCAATCCTATTACACAGTCTAGAAATGACTCTTCTGTAAGCTTCTTCACAACACATGTATCGAGTTTATCGATTATCGACCTATCTTTCCATTTTTCTTAGTTTTTATTCGACGTGTAATAAATCTTCTTCAAAGAATTAAATCTAAAAAAGGAATATCATTATTTCATCACTATCTTTCCATTTACAATTAATCAATTTCCAAGAATTAATAATACAACTTAATACAATTTGAACATCTATCAAACGAGATATTCGAAATCGTTTCAAATCCTCATTCATAATTCATTTACCAATTATAAATACAATATTCACAAAAGTATTTGCATAATATCCATGTAAATTTTCCTCGCAACAGGGGCAATAGTTATACCCTTATATACAATTTAATTTCATAATTAAACCAATGTTCCCCGTTCATCAAAAGATTAACACTCCTCTCTTAAGTGCCCCAGGGGCACTGTCATCAAAAACAATCGACCAAGTCAACGCCACCATTCCCATCAAAAATTACAATCTAATCTCACCCTTCGTCAAAAAAGACCTTCTTTTCCCTTTGATAAACATTCCAACGAGGCGAGCAAATAATATCAAACGCCACGAATCAGAAAGAAACGTACCTGATTCCTCCCTTCAACGTTCTCTCCTCAGCAATCCTCTTTTCCTCGGTAAGAAGCACGTTAACGTAACGTATTGGTCGTTCACCCCGTCGAAATTAATTTGAAAAAAAAAGAAAAACGGGGGATGAAACACACTTGGCACACGCAAATTGGGCCGACCTCGTGCAAAAAGAGAAAGAGAGAGAGAGAGAGATTCGTTTTCTAGCACGATGCAGACACTGTGTGTGCAAGAGGCCAGTGCAAAAGACGACGGTAGGCCGCTCGATAGTCCCTGTTTTAATCGAGACCGAGCCTTCGAGTTGGCCGGCTGACCATCGCGTGACAAAACCCCTTTGGACATGGATGTACCGGGTGAAAAAAAAAGGAGGGAGATTATTGATGGATTATTTGTGGAATGCGTATTAAAATATTGAATGGACTTGGATAGATCGATCAGTGATTATTAATTATTAAGGTTGGTATTATCAATTTGATAAACATTTGGATTTTTTTAATTTTTTGTAGATTTTTTCTTTGGAAAGATTGCAGGTTTTTTTTTTTTGCTCGTGATATAAAGAAAATATAAATAGAGAAAGTCCTTGACTTATATATGTATATAAGGTGTAATGATTTTATATCTTAAGTGTTATATTTTAATTTTGTATTGAGACATTAAAGTTTTTACGATAATTTCTTTTTTTTTTTTTTATATCGTCAGTATATAGTGACGTTTAATATCGTGGAAAATATTAAGAGAGAAATATTAATTGTTAATAATATTGAGAGGGATTTTTTGCGTAGAAGAAAAGGGTTGATTATCATATGCGTGTAGCCTTGAATTTATTTATTTTCCAGAGCAATCCTGAAGAGATGGGAAATTATTAATTACAGTGTGATAAATTTAAGTCATCATTTCAAGTTTTTATCACGTTTTCTAACTTTTTCTTTACTCTTCCTCCACTTCCTCAAAATTCAGAAAGAGGATTAATTTTACTGATTGCTATATGTTACTCATTCTCAGTTATGCATCATTCACATAATATATATAATACATATTATATACGTCAAGTGATGATTTATCTTTTGAGTAAAATAATATTTTTTTTATATTTCCTTTGATTTAAGTTTTTAAAGAAGATTGTGTCTATTATAGATTTCGAAAAATACATTTACAATAGATTAAGAATATTCAACAAAGAGGAATTAAAACACAGTCTCAACATAATCATAGTTCTTCTATTTAAAATATTATACAATTTCCAAATTTATTTTGTATGTTTAAAAATTTATGCATATCTCAAAAAAAATTTTAAATCTCCAACTAAATATATTTTCTAAATTTTACTTTTAATTTACACAATGTTTATTGTTTCTCGGTGTTAAATTGAACTCAATATTCTTCTTCATTGAATATTTTTTAAATTTTATGTATTCTATTTATATTATAATATAATTCATAATTTGTTTTTTAGATTTTTAAAAAAATATATATGATATATATATAATGATATATAAAATATATATCAGATGAAATATGACAGTATATATAAATTATGGAGAACATTTAAAAGCATTTAACTGAATATAAATCAATCAAGATAAAACATTAAATGTCACTCACAATCAGATCATAAAAGGTTGTAACAATTCTCCCTCATTTAAACTTCCCATCTTTCTCTTTGAATTATCCGAATAAAACAAGTATAAAACTAATAGCAAAACTAAAAGCATAAAACTACACATTCTATGTAGAATTATGACCTTTCAAAAAATGGAAATCATTTTTTATTAACACATATGTACATCGAACATACAGGCTTATTAATATATAGGTAAGCTCTAACGATCTTCGACACGCAAGTTACTACGGTGATCAGTAGTGAAGGTATACAGGTAGTCAGCCGAAGCAGAACTGGGTTACAAAGGTTAACACAAATGCGAGCATTCGAGTTCGAATTCTGGCAACTACGATTCGAGGATTCGGCTTGGATTTTTATTACCATCGAACGAAATTTAGCCAAAATTTAGAAATTTATTTTAGGAATATTTTGTTCCAAGTGAAGAAAATATGATAAATTACTTTTTAGAAATTATTGTGTTGCTTTTTCTTTACATTTTTCTTTTCGAGTGAAGAAATTTTTAATTATATATTTGCTAACAGAATATTATTATAGAAAATATATATATAATATAGATACATATTAATTAAATATTATGTAGAGAAATTAAATTAATTTATAATTCAATTATCGGTTTATGAATTTTTCTTATCATGAAATTTTTACAATATTTTGTAATGGAAGATTTATTGAATTCTTTTTAGAGAACAATGGATAATATTGTATAATATTATTGAATATTAAATTAATTGTTAGAAAATATAGATTATTCAAAATATATATATATATATATATATATTTATAATTTATTTTTTCAATTCTAGTTTCCATTTTAAACTTACAAAATTGTTTATGAAATATTTAAACAATTTTTATACTTAAAAGGAATTAAAAGTATTTTCTTCGAGTGACCAAAATTATCAAGTGTTAATAAAAATTATATTTCAGCAAAATAAAAAGTAAGTATAAAATTTATTTTTTCCTTATTAAAAGATTATCGAATGAATTACAGATTTCGTTTTATAGAGAAATAAATTTAAATGGCAAAAGTTTCAAACCAGTTAAGTTTAGTACATTTTAAATTTGGAATTTCAAAAAAAGCAAGGAAACAGCTTTTTTAAGGGATTTACTAAATTTTCTATCGTTTGCATAGCTTTCAAAATTCAAAAATTTGCTTGCTTGATAAAACGATCGAGACATAACTAACTATAATTTGCACCAAGAGATTCGATTATTATGCATTATAATTTCAAGGATATTATACCAGGTAATATTTTATCAATTTTAATAATATTTTAATAATATCTCATCTAATATTATTAGTTTGAATATTTCATACAATAATTTTAAAATATATACATAAAATAAAATATATAAAATAATTTTAATATATATATATATATATATATATATTTAAACTAATAATATTTATATATTATTATAATTGTTTTTTTTATATTTTTTGTAAGATTTGTTTCAGAAAATATAGCAGACTAAAAAAATAAGCATAAGGTAAGTATAAGGTAAGTATATCAAATTTAATAATTAGATATAAGTAATCTGTTGAAAACAAAATATTTATTCTTAAAAAAATAAGATTAAAAAGGTAAGTATAAGGTAAGTATAAGATAAGTATTGATAAATATATTACATTTTTAAATTTTTCGAAAATTTAAAGCTCAGACGTTAAAATTTCGGTTTGTTTATAAACATTGGTCTGTTTATTTTGATTTTCAATGTTTATTTACATTCTCGACGTGTTTATTTACATTTTCAATGTTTATATTCAATAATTTTTCGAAATTTTCGAAAATTTTTAAAAATTATATGTAAAATATTTACCTTTACTTATCTTTTTACAATTACTGTTTCTTATTAAGTATTTTTCAATAGTTTTCTTAATTCTAGATATACTTACTTTTACTTAGCTTTTTATAGCAACTGCTTTTTAAATATTTTTCAACAGTTTCCTTAATTCTAGATATACTTACCTTACTTACCTATACTTACCTTTTTACAGCTATTTAATGCCGGTATTTTAATAGATACTGGCTTTATATTTATTATTTGGAATCTCGTTTGTTTCTCATTATATTAAAAAACATTTTAGATAAAAGTTAAGTTGGTTTCGAAAGGGAAACATACTTATAATCTTAATTTTTCCATATGTTGATCCATAGAAGATTTATGAATGTTAATGTTGATTTTTTAAATAGAATCTTAGATTTTTTAATGCTTCAATAAATGCGTATCATTATTCTCTATAAAAAAAGTATTAAATCCCATATAGCAAATGACTCAGTAGTTTAAAAAATAATTTAATTTGATTAAATATTTTTTAAACTTTTAATGGTCTAATGTTATGAATGCCTTAGTACTTTTTTATAAAGAAAATCGTGTTGCATTTATTAATTCATTGAAAGATATATAATTCTATTTAAAGAAACACCATTAATTTCCATAAGGCTTTAATGCGTCCATTTGTGAAATAATTAAAAAAAAGAACATTCCTCTCTTCGAACCAAACAACTTTTCTCTCATTTTTTAATAACTCATTATGAAACATTAATGAGATATTAAAATAATATCCTATTCAATATTTCCCTCAATCCCTTAGACTTAAGTAAATTTTTAAAAAATGACAAATTCTTGAAGATACGCGTGAGAGAAAAGATAAAAGAAGGTAAGTACAAAAGGTAAGTATCAAAAAAAGGTAAGAATAAATTCTATACTAATACTTGAATAACTACATTTTTTACGAGTTAACTTACAAACAAACTGAGGATACCAAAATAGAGCACTTTCCAAACCATTCAACTTTTATTTCAAGTAATTTTTGATATTAAGCATAATAAAGGAGATATTTAACAAAAAGGATGAATGACGAAATTCCCGGGATTGAAGAAAAATTTTTGTCCAAAAATGCGATTTTGTATTAGGAGAACATGACAAGATAGGAGGTCGATCGAAAAATTTTTCCAAAAAATGACGTGTATCTCGCTTGTTTTTGGAGATATAAAAAAATGTTTCGAATAAAAGTTACGTGATTTCGAGGGAGGAACATTATGATGTCATTTATTTTTTTATAAGTAGAAGCGTGGAGGATTTATAAAAAGGAACGTTGTTTTTTTAAATGAAACTATACATTTTTTAATACACCAGTTGGTGCCTCCTGGCATTCTCTATAAAAAAGTATTAAGCCATATATGGTAAAAAACCTACAGTTTAAGAGATAAACAAATTTAATTAAATTAATTAAATTTAAAGATATCTTTTTAACCAATGGTTTTTTGCTAAAAGTGCCTTAATACTTTTTTATAGAAGATACTATGGTACATCGACCGATGCTATAAAAAGTACACGGTGCCATTTAAAAAAACAAAGTTGTGCTTGAGAAGTTTTTTATGGGGTCACCTACGAAAAAAATGAGAGCACCAGAATATAGCTCTTTCGAAGCCATGCAACTTTTGTTCCAAACTTTTTTCGATATTGTTAATAATAAACGAGATATTTAACAAAAAGGATGAATAACGAAATTCCCGGGATTGAAGAAAAACTTTTGTCCAAAAATGCGATTTTGTATTAGGAGAACATGACATGATAGGAGGTCGATCGAAAAATTTTTCCAAAAAATGACGTGTATCTCGCTTGTTTTTGGAGATATAAAAAAATGTTTCGAATAAAAGTTACGTGATTTCGAGGGAGGAACACTATGATGTCATTTATTTTTTTATAACTAGAAGCGTGGAGGATTTATAAAAAGGAACGTTGTTTTTTTAAATGAAACTATACATTTTTTAATACACCAGTTGGTGCCTCCTGGCATTCTCTATAAAAAAGTATTAAGCCATATATGGTAAAAAACCTACAGTTTAAGAGATAAACAAATTTAATTAAATTAATTAAATTTAAAGATATCTTTTTAACTAATGGTTTTTTGCTAAAAGTGCCTTAATACTTTTTTATAGAAGATACTATGGTACATCGACCGATGCTATAAAAAGTACACGGTGCCATTTAAAAAAACAAAGTTGTGCTTGAGAAGTTTTTTATGGGGCCACCTACGAAAAAAATGAGAGCACCAGAATATAGCTCTTTCGAAGCCATTCAACTTTTGTTCCAAACTTTTTTCGATATTGTTAATAATAAACGAGATATTTATTAAAAAAGACGAATGACAAAATTCCCGTGAACGAAGAAAAATTTTTGTCCAAAAATGCCACTTTGTATTAGGAGAACATGACACGATAGGAGGTCGATCGAAAAATTTTTCCAAAAAATGACGTGTATCTCGCTTGTTTCTGGAGATATAAAAAAATGTTTCGAATAAAAGTTACGTGATTTCGAGAGAGGAACACTATGATGTCATTTATTTTTTTATAACTAGAAGCGTGACGGATTTATAAAAAGGAACGTTGTTTTTTTAAATGAAACTATACATTTTTTAATACACCAGTTGGTGCCTCCTGGCATTCTCTATAAAAAAGTATTAAGCCATATATAGTGAAAAACCTACAGTTTAAGAGATAAACAAATTTAATTAAATTAATTAAATTTAAAGATATCTTTTTAACCAATGGTTTTTTGCTAAAAGTGCCTTAGAACTTTTTTATAGAAGATACTATGGTACATCGACCGATGCTATAAAAAGTACACGGTGCCATTTAAAAAAACAAAGTTGTGCTTGAGAAGTTTTTTATGGGGTCACATACGAAAAAAATGAGAGCACCAGAATATAGCTCTTTCGAAACCATGCAACTTTTGTTCGAAACTTTTTTCGATATTGTTAATAATAAACGAGATATTTAACAAAAAAGACGAATGACGAAATTCCCGTGAACGAAGAAAAATTTTTGTCCAAAAATTCGACTTTGTATTAGGAGAACATGACACGATAGGAGGTCGATCGACAAATTTTTCCAAAAAATGACGTGTATCTCGCTTGTTTCTGGAGATATAAAAAAATGTTTCGAATAAAAGTTACGTGATTTCGAGAGAGGAACACTATGATGTCATTTATTTTTTTATAACTAGAAGCGTAGCGGATTTATAAAAAGGAACGTTGTTTTTTTAAATGAAACTATACATTTTTTAATACACCAGTTGGTGCCTCCTGGCATTCTCTATAAAAAAGTATTAAGCCATATATAGTAAAAAACCTACAGTTTAAGAGATAAACAAATTTAATTAAATTAATTAAATTTAAAGATATCTTTTTAACTAATGGTTTTTTGCTAAAAGTGCCTTAAAACTTTTTTATAGAAGATACTATGGTACATCGACCGATGCTATAAAAAGTACACGGTGCCATTTAAAAAAACAAAGTTGTGCTCGAGAGGTTTTTTATGGGGTCACATACGAAAAAAATGAGAGCACCAGAATATAGCTCTTTCGAAACCATTCAACTTTTATTCGAAACTTTTTTCGATATTGTTAATAATAAACGAGATATTTAACAAAAAAGACGAATAACAAAATTCCCGTGAACGAAGAAAAATTTTTGTCCAAAAAGTCCACTTTGTATTAGGAGAACATGACACGATAGGAGGTCGATCGACAAATTTTTCCAAAAAATGACGTGTATCTCGCTTGTTTCTGGAGATATAAAAAAATGTTTCGAATAAAAGTTACGTGATTTCGAGGGAGGAACACTATGATGTCATTTATTTTTTTATAACTAGAAGCGTAACGGATTTATAAAAAGGAACGTTGTTTTTTTAAATGAAACTATACATTTTTTAATAGACCAGTTGGTGCCTCCTGGCATTCTCTATAAAAAAGTATTAAGCCATATATAGTAAAAAACCTACAGTTTAAGAGATAAACAAATTTAATTAAATTAATTAAATCTAAAAATATCTTTTTAACTAATGGTTTTTTGCTAAAAGTGCCTTAAAACTTTTTTATAGAAGATACTATGGTACATCGACCGATGCTATAAAAAGTACACGGTGCCATTTAAAAAAACAAAGTTGTGCTTGAGAGGTTTTTTATGGGGTCACATACGAAAAAAATGAGAGAACCAGAATATAGCTCTTTCGAAACCATTCAACTTTTGTTCCAAACTTTTTTCGATATTGTTAATAATAAACGAGATATTTAACAAAAAAGACGAATGACAAAATTCCTGTGATCGAAGAAAAATTTTTGTCCAAAAATGCCACTTTGTATTAGGAGAACATGACACGATAGGAGGTCGATCGAAAAATTTTTCCAAAAAATGACGTGTATCTCGCTTGTTTCTGGAGATATAAAAAAATGTTTCGAATAAAAGTTACGTGATTTCGAGAGAGGAACACTATGATGTCATTTATTTTTTTATAACTAGAAGCGTAGCGGATTTATAAAAAGGAACGTTGTTTTTTTAAATGAAACTATACATTTTTTAATACACCAGTTGGTGCCTCCTGGCATTCTCTATAAAAAAGTATTAAGCCATATATAGTAAAAAACCTACAGTTTAAGAGATAAACAAATTTAATTGAATTAATTAAATTTAAAAATATCTTTTTAACTAATGGTTTTTTGCTAAAAGTGCCTTAATACTTTTTTATAGAAGATACTATGGTACATCGACCGATGCTATAAAAAGTACACGGTGCCATTTAAAAAAACAAAGTTGTGCTCGAGAAGTTTTTTATGGGGCCACCTACGAAAAAAATGAGAGAACCAGAATATAGCTCTTTCGAAACCATGCAACTTTTGTTCGAAACTTTTTTCGATATTGTTAATAATAAACGAGATATTTAACAAAAAGGACGAATGACGAAATTCCCGTGAACGAAGAAAAATTTTTGTCCAAAAAGGCGACTTTGTATTAGGAGAACATGACACGATAGGAGGTCGATCGACAAATTTTTCCAAAAAATGACGTGTATCTCGCTTGTTTTTGGAGATATAAAAAAATGTTTCGAATAAAAGTTACGTGATTTCGAGAGAGGAACACTATGATGTCATTTATTTTTTTATAACTAGAAGCGTAGCGGATTTATAAAAAGGAACGTTGTTTTTTTAAATGAAACTATACATTTTTTAATACACCAGTTGGTGCCTCCTGGCATTCTCTATAAAAAAGTATTAAGCCATATATAGTAAAAAACCTACAGTTTAAGAGATAAACAAATTTAATTAAATTAATTAAATCTAAAGATATCTTTTTAACTAATGGTTTTTTGCTAAAAGTGCCTTAAAACTTTTTTATAGAAGATACTATGGTACATCGACCGATGCTATAAAAAGTACACGGTGCCATTTAAAAAAACAAAGTTGTGCTTGAGAAGTTTTTTATGGGGCCACCTACGAAAAAAATGAGAGCACCAGAATATAGCTCTTTCGAAACCATGCAACTTTTGTTCGAAACTTTTTTCGATATTGTTAATAATAAACGAGATATTTAACAAAAAAGACGAATAACGAAATTCCCGTGATCGAAGAAAAATTTTTGTCCAAAAATTCGACTTTGTATTAGGAGAACATGACACGATAGGAGGTCGATCGACAAATTTTTCCAAAAAATGACGTGTATCTCGCTTGTTTCTGGAGATATAAAAAAATGTTTCGAATAAAAGTTACGTGATTTCGAGAGAGGAACACTATGATGTCATTTATTTTTTTATAACTAGAAGCGTAGAGGATTTATAAAAAGGAACGTTGTTTTTTTAAATGAAACTATACATTTTTTAATACACCAGTTGGTGCCTCCTGGCATTCTCTATAAAAAAGTATTAAGCCATATATAGTAAAAAACCTACAGTTTAAGAGATAAACAAATTTAATTAAATTAATTAAATTTAAAGATATCTTTTTAACTAATGGTTTTTTGCTAAAAGTGCCTTAAAACTTTTTTATAGAAGATACTATGGTACATCGACCGATGCTATAAAAAGTACACGGTGCCATTTAAAAAAACAAAGTTGCGCTCGAGAAGTTTTTTATGGGGCCACCTACGAAAAAAATGAGAGCACCAGAATATAGCTCTTTCGAAACCATGCAACTTTTGTTCCAAACTTTTTTCGATATTGTTAATAATAAACGAGATATTTAACAAAAAGGACGAATGACGAAATTCCCGGGATCGAAGAAAAATTTTTGTCCAAAAATGCGACTTTGTATTAGGAGAACATGACATGATAGGAGGTCGATCGAAAAATTTTTCCAAAAAATGACGTGTATCTCGCTTGTTTTTGGAGATATAAAAAAATGTTTCGAATAAAAGTTACGTGATTTCGAGGGAGGAACACTATGATGTCATTTATTTTTTTATAACTAGAAGCGTGGAGGATTTATAAAAAGGAACGTTGTTTTTTTAAATGAAACTATACATTTTTTAATACACCAGTTGGTGCCTCCTGGCATTCTCTATAAAAAAGTATTAAGCCATATATGGTAAAAAACCTACAGTTTAAGAGATAAACAAATTTAATTAAATTAATTAAATTTAAAGATATCTTTTTAACTAATGGTTTTTTGCTAAAAGTGCCTTAAAACTTTTTTATAGAAGATACTATGGTACATCGACCGATGCTATAAAAAGTACACGGTGCCATTTAAAAAAATAAAGTTGTGCTTGAGAAGTTTTTTATGGGGTCACCTACGAAAAAAATGAGAGCACCAGAATATAGCTCTTTCGAAGCCATGCAACTTTTGTTCCAAACTTTTTTCGATATTGTTAATAATAAACGAGATATTTAACAAAAAGGACGAATGACGAAATTCCCGGGATTGAAGAAAAATTTTTGTCCAAAAATGCGACTTTGTATTAGGAGAACATGACATGATAGGAGGTCGATCGAAAAATTTTTCCAAAAAATGACGTGTATCTCGCTTGTTTTTGGAGATATAAAAAAATGTTTCGAATAAAAGTTACGTGATTTCGAGGGAGGAACACTATGATGTCATTTATTTTTTTATAAGTAGAAGCGTGGAGGATTTATAAAAAGGAACGTTGTTTTTTTAAATGAAACTATACATTTTTTAATACACCAGTTGGTGCCTCCTGGCATTCTCTATAAAAAAGTATTAAGCCATATATGGTAAAAAACCTACAGTTTAAGAGATAAACAAATTTAATTAAATTAATTAAATTTAAAGATATCTTTTTAACTAATGGTTTTTTGCTAAAAGTGCCTTAATACTTTTTTATAGAAGATACTATGGTACATCGACCGATGCTATAAAAAGTACACGGTGCCATTTAAAAAAATAAAGTTGTGCTTGAGAAGTTTTTTATGGGGTCACCTACGAAAAAAATGAGAGCACCAGAATATAGCTCTTTCGAAGCCATGCAACTTTTGTTCCAAACTTTTTTCGATATTGTTAATAATAAACGAGATATTTAACAAAAAGGACGAATGACGAAATTCCCGGGATTGAAGAAAAATTTTTGTCCAAAAATGCGACTTTGTATTAGGAGAACATGACATGATAGGAGGTCGATCGAAAAATTTTTCCAAAAAATGACGTGTATCTCGCTTGTTTTTGGAGATATAAAAAAATGTTTCGAATAAAAGTTACGTGATTTCGAGGGAGGAACATTATGATGTCATTTATTTTTTTATAAGTAGAAGCGTGGAGGATTTATAAAAAGGAACGTTGTTTTTTTAAATGAAACTATACATTTTTTAATACACCAGTTGGTGCCTCCTGGCATTCTCTATAAAAAAGTATTAAGCCATATATGGTAAAAAACCTACAGTTTAAGAGATAAACAAATTTAATTAAATTAATTAAATTTAAAGATATCTTTTTAACTAATGGTTTTTTGCTAAAAGTGCCTTAATACTTTTTTATAGAAGATACTATGGTACATCGACCGATGCTATAAAAAGTACACGGTGCCATTTAAAAAAATAAAGTTGTGCTTGAGAAGTTTTTTATGGGGTCACCTACGAAAAAAATGAGAGCACCAGAATATAGCTCTTTCGAAGCCATGCAACTTTTGTTCCAAACTTTTTTCGATATTGTTAATAATAAACGAGATATTTAACAAAAAGGATGAATGACGAAATTCCCGGGATTGAAGAAAAATTTTTGTCCAAAAATGCGATTTTGTATTAGGAGAACATGACATGATAGGAGGTCGATCGAAAAATTTTTCCAAAAAATGACGTGTATCTCGCTTGTTTTTGGAGATATAAAAAAATGTTTCGAATAAAAGTTACGTGATTTCGAGGGAGGAACATTATGATGTCATTTATTTTTTTATAAGTAGAAGCGTGGAGGATTTATAAAAAGGAACGTTGTTTTTTTAAATGAAACTATACATTTTTTAATACACCAGTTGGTGCCTCCTGGCATTCTCTATAAAAAAGTATTAAGCCATATATGGTAAAAAACCTACAGTTTAAGAGATAAACAAATTTAATTAAATTAATTAAATTTAAAGATATCTTTTTAACTAATGGTTTTTTGCTAAAAGTGCCTTAATACTTTTTTATAGAAGATACTATGGTACATCGACCGATGCTATAAAAAGTACACGGTGCCATTTAAAAAAATAAAGTTGTGCTTGAGAAGTTTTTTATGGGGTCACCTACGAAAAAAATGAGAGCACCAGAATATAGCTCTTTCGAAGCCATGCAACTTTTGTTCCAAACTTTTTTCGATATTGTTAATAATAAACGAGATATTTAACAAAAAGGATGAATGACGAAATTCCCGGGATTGAAGAAAAATTTTTGTCCAAAAATGCGACTTTGTATTAGGAGAACATGACATGATAGGAGGTCGATCGAAAAATTTTTCCAAAAAATGACGTGTATCTCGCTTGTTTTTGGAGATATAAAAAAATGTTTCGAATAAAAGTTACGTGATTTCGAGGGAGGAACATTATGATGTCATTTATTTTTTTATAAGTAGAAGCGTGGAGGATTTATAAAAAGGAACGTTGTTTTTTTAAATGAAACTATACATTTTTTAATACACCAGTTGGTGCCTCCTGGCATTCTCTATAAAAAAGTATTAAGCCATATATGGTAAAAAACCTACAGTTTAAGAGATAAACAAATTTAATTAAATTAATTAAATTTAAAGATATCTTTTTAACTAATGGTTTTTTGCTAAAAGTGCCTTAATACTTTTTTATAGAAGATACTATGGTACATCGACCGATGCTATAAAAAGTACACGGTGCCATTTAAAAAAATAAAGTTGTGCTTGAGAAGTTTTTTATGGGGTCACCTACGAAAAAAATGAGAGCACCAGAATATAGCTCTTTCGAAGCCATGCAACTTTTGTTCCAAACTTTTTTCGATATTGTTAATAATAAACGAGATATTTAACAAAAAGGATGAATGACGAAATTCCCGGGATTGAAGAAAAATTTTTGTCCAAAAATGCGACTTTGTATTAGGAGAACATGACATGATAGGAGGTCGATCGAAAAATTTTTCCAAAAAATGACGTGTATCTCGCTTGTTTTTGGAGATATAAAAAAATGTTTCGAATAAAAGTTACGTGATTTCGAGGGAGGAACATTATGATGTCATTTATTTTTTTATAAGTAGAAGCGTGGAGGATTTATAAAAAGGAACGTTGTTTTTTTAAATGAAACTATACATTTTTTAATACACCAGTTGGTGCCTCCTGGCATTCTCTATAAAAAAGTATTAAGCCATATATGGTAAAAAACCTACAGTTTAAGAGATAAACAAATTTAATTAAATTAATTAAATTTAAAGATATCTTTTTAACTAATGGTTTTTTGCTAAAAGTGCCTTAATACTTTTTTATAGAAGATACTATGGTACATCGACCGATGCTATAAAAAGTACACGGTGCCATTTAAAAAAATAAAGTTGTGCTTGAGAAGTTTTTTATGGGGTCACCTACGAAAAAAATGAGAGCACCAGAATATAGCTCTTTCGAAGCCATGCAACTTTTGTTCCAAACTTTTTTCGATATTGTTAATAATAAACGAGATATTTAACAAAAAGGATGAATGACGAAATTCCCGGGATTGAAGAAAAATTTTTGTCCAAAAATGCGATTTTGTATTAGGAGAACATGACATGATAGGAGGTCGATCGAAAAATTTTTCCAAAAAATGACGTGTATCTCGCTTGTTTTTGGAGATATAAAAAAATGTTTCGAATAAAAGTTACGTGATTTCGAGGGAGGAACATTATGATGTCATTTATTTTTTTATAAGTAGAAGCGTGGAGGATTTATAAAAAGGAACGTTGTTTTTTTAAATGAAACTATACATTTTTTAATACACCAGTTGGTGCCTCCTGGCATTCTCTATAAAAAAGTATTAAGCCATATATGGTAAAAAACCTACAGTTTAAGAGATAAACAAATTTAATTAAATTAATTAAATTTAAAGATATCTTTTTAACTAATGGTTTTTTGCTAAAAGTGCCTTAATACTTTTTTATAGAAGATACTATGGTACATCGACCGATGCTATAAAAAGTACACGGTGCCATTTAAAAAAATAAAGTTGTGCTTGAGAAGTTTTTTATGGGGTCACCTACGAAAAAAATGAGAGCACCAGAATATAGCTCTTTCGAAGCCATGCAACTTTTGTTCCAAACTTTTTTCGATATTGTTAATAATAAAC
Organism: Apis florea; assembly: GCF_048593485.1. Lineage (NCBI taxonomy): Eukaryota > Metazoa > Arthropoda > Insecta > Hymenoptera > Apidae > Apis > Apis florea. The sequence continues at coordinate 116,135 of NW_028256515.1, forward strand.
GAGATATTTAACAAAAAGGATGAATGACGAAATTCCCGGGATTGAAGAAAAATTTTTGTCCAAAAATGCGATTTTGTATTAGGAGAACATGACATGATAGGAGGTCGATCGAAAAATTTTTCCAAAAAATGACGTGTATCTCGCTTGTTTTTGGAGATATAAAAAAATGTTTCGAATAAAAGTTACGTGATTTCGAGGGAGGAACATTATGATGTCATTTATTTTTTTATAAGTAGAAGCGTGGAGGATTTATAAAAAGGAACGTTGTTTTTTTAAATGAAACTATACATTTTTTAATACACCAGTTGGTGCCTCCTGGCATTCTCTATAAAAAAGTATTAAGCCATATATGGTAAAAAACCTACAGTTTAAGAGATAAACAAATTTAATTAAATTAATTAAATTTAAAGATATCTTTTTAACTAATGGTTTTTTGCTAAAAGTGCCTTAATACTTTTTTATAGAAGATACTATGGTACATCGACCGATGCTATAAAAAGTACACGGTGCCATTTAAAAAAATAAAGTTGTGCTTGAGAAGTTTTTTATGGGGTCACCTACGAAAAAAATGAGAGCACCAGAATATAGCTCTTTCGAAGCCATGCAACTTTTGTTCCAAACTTTTTTCGATATTGTTAATAATAAACGAGATATTTAACAAAAAGGATGAATGACGAAATTCCCGGGATTGAAGAAAAATTTTTGTCCAAAAATGCGATTTTGTATTAGGAGAACATGACATGATAGGAGGTCGATCGAAAAATTTTTCCAAAAAATGACGTGTATCTCGCTTGTTTTTGGAGATATAAAAAAATGTTTCGAATAAAAGTTACGTGATTTCGAGGGAGGAACATTATGATGTCATTTATTTTTTTATAAGTAGAAGCGTGGAGGATTTATAAAAAGGAACGTTGTTTTTTTAAATGAAACTATACATTTTTT